>NC_088368.1:43230258-43295258 GCF_034508935.2 Berghia stephanieae | reverse complement strand
AAATAGTCTACACAAATCCCAAAGCATCACCGTTCCACTTGTCACTTAGAGCTGTGATCTTCCCAAATGGGATAGCTGCCATGGTGATTAATGACAAGACATTTATGGATATTGATGGTAAGAGGAAATTCTATTGGGTTTTTTTTTTAGCTTTCATAAGAAGGGGGGGGGGGGGGGGGGGTTAACTCTCTCTTACCAGCCATTTTCCGGATTTTCTCCAAAACTTCACACCCAACTAACACACACAAAAATATTATTTATCACTCAAACACAATAGTAGTATCTTCTTGCGATAAATAATTTCTTTAGCAAACCATGCTCTACAACACACTGTTCATTTTCTTAAAATTTTATGGTGAACAAGAGAAATTTTAATAAGAAGAATGTTGGTTGTATCATAATGAATGAGAATGTGACGATTTTCCTATAGTTGGTATGGAGAGGGTTAAGGGATTGCACTGTGATCTGGAAGGTGTACACATTTGAGGAAATCCTTCATCATGTGGTTCTTTCTTGTGCCTGGATGGGACTTTTGGGTATTGTCAAATAGGCCGTTAATAGATTGCTCGTGGAATCTTCTGTTCCCTTTTTGAACTAGTTAGCCTTTGTCTTGATTTTTTGTGTTTTTAGCTTCAGATCCACAACTTTTCCTCTTTCATTGTCCTTTTTACTGATGCTGAAATGACCCAAATGTGTAACAAGAAATGTAAAACTCCCAAAAAACAAACATCATTCATAATGTCTTTTAATGAATGAGAAGAAAAGGTTAGATAAAATAGATATACATTATTCAGATACAGTTTATACATTGGATGTAATGAAAAGTAAAATTCGGTAATTTTAGTTATATAGGGAAACCTCGCTGTACTGCTCCCCACTACAAGCTTATCACCGACTTAATGATAAATAGGAATTGTACTCAATTAATTATAAATCTAATTGTTCTCCACCAGCATTGATGAGGTCCTAAACATGGTTGTATAATGAGATCCCAAGCCGTTCGGGATTTCAGTTGGGTCTCCCATTCCATCTCATATCAGGGCAGGCCGTGAACAACTTGGGGTGCTAACTAAGGGCTTATGAAGGCTTCTGTCATGGCACTATGCTATTCCACCACAGAGTATTGCACTCCAGTGTTGGGTAGAAGCAAGAGCATTGAGAAGGTAGATGTAAAATTTTGCAAGTCCATGCATATAGTGTCGGGAATGCTGGCAACAACGCCTAGAGAATGGGGCCTGATAATGGCAGCAATCCAGCCCCCCGATGTGTGGTAGCAGACGATTACAAACAGCTGGTTTAATTAGATCAAGCGCATAATGGACTGTGCCCCTGTTTCAAGACGAAATAAGTCCCACGAACCCTTGTAGGTAGCTCCCCTGACTTGAGACAGAGCTGTATATATATACGAGATGGAAGTCAGTTTAGATGGTATTTAAGGAACCCCCCCCCCCCCTCGATATTTCTAGAAAAAACTCCTGCTGACCGCAGAATTGGGTATATTGGAGTAACAAGTGCAAGGAAAAAAATAAAAAGAGTTGAAAATTTCATTTTATCTTAAAATTTGGGCATTTCTGATTGTAAATGGTATGCAACATTGGCATTTCTACATGCAAAATTTGCAAATTTTAATGCTAAATTTCAAGATATCATTTTGCAAAAACTTCATGGAGAGAATTTTTTTGCAAGTGAATGTCATGAATTTATTATAGTTTTCAACACAGCTTGTAGAATAACTTAATTTTGAATGTAAAGTTTTATTCGTTTTTACAAATATTTTAAATACTGCACAATCTCCTTTTCTATTTTTGATGTTTTATTTTAATTTTTCAGGAGAGCTTGTGATCACGCCAATACAGGGAGGAGATGACGCTATCAAGTCAAAAATCAAAGAGATATGTCCTGCTATTCCTGAAGACTTAATCCTTAAGTCTTTAACTCATTGGAGACAGTCTTCAAGCACCAAGAATTAACACTGTTGATGATTTTTTTTATATATTTAGGAGAAACAACATTCGTATCTGCCTTCAAAAGGCCCCAGATCTCCTTCGAATGTCCCAATTTTTTTTTCTGTATTACACTTTGTACACAGTTTCATTGAACTACGTTTTCCTTGAACTGTTTTTCATGTCTTGAGGAGTTTGAAGAAATTTTGCTCAAGTGTATTCGCCTTATTATGAGTACTTTCAAAACTGATTAGATTACTCGTGGGGGGGGGGGGGGGTTGTTGTTGTTTTTTTCTAACATATACACAAATCGGAGCCTTTAGCAGTTCAGTCCCTTGTATTGTAACAAAAGCAAGCCATATTTGATGTGGTCACTGGTGAGATAGATGACAAAACCTCCTGTTCTGTCTTTGAGTAAGGCTTTTTGCACTCATTATCCCACCGACTCAGGTGTAAATGAGTACCTGGCTTTAGGCAGTGGTGGATATTGTAAGAGTGCTGGTAAAGAAAGGATATCTAATAGACGACTTTTTCTGTCTAAAATGGAGATTTGGTTCCATTTGTCCCACTGGGTGAATAAGAAATGCATTATGAAAGAAGCGGTTTGAGAATAATAAGTCCTTGTAGATGCCCTATATCAATGTTCAAATTTATTTATTTTATTCAGGTGTAACGAAATTGAATAAAAGATTGTACTTTGTTCAGAAATAAGCTGAATTCGGAATTGACAAAACTCTCTGTGCACATTTTAATAGATCAGTCTCTTAGAGCATCATTGTTTTTTGCATTATCGCATGGGCAGAAATGCTTGGAAATGTGACTTAGGAAAGGTTGATAAAACTGTGAAAAAGGCAGGTCGATATACAAATACCATTTATAAAGTAATTACATGAGCTGTTCTGTTTCAACAGACGAAATAATATCTTGAAGGCAGAAATCCTTCCCCTTTCAAAGTGTGCGATCAGAAATTCTTATCTAGGAGTAATTTAAGCTATTTTATATTGTATACAATTAGTTTTAATTTTATTAATTTATCTTATTTTAATTTTTCATTGCATGCCACATATTTATTAATTTTTTACATTATTTATTTATTTATTTATTTTTGACGAATTGCCTCACAGGCGTCATGTCTTGTCCTACATGTTAATTATTGCTGTTGGCCAAGGACCCCTTGTAAAGCGCTTTGAGCATGTTTTGTTGATATTGCTCTATATAAAAGCTCAATTTTTTTTATTTATCTTATTTATTTATCCTATTATCCATGTAAGTTTATAGTGTTTTATTTCGCGATTCTAAGGCTTGTTTTTGTACTCAAATGATTTATTTGAGCTATTACCTCTAGTGGGCACATGTAACCATGGCATCCTCTTGATATCCAATGTCTTATATTGTTCTTTTAAGACTTTACTATTGCCGGGTGGATTTTTCAAGAAAAATCGAGGTTTTGTCCGTAAATGTTCCTGAAATTTGAGGTTTTGTCTGTAAAATGTTCCTGAAATTTGAGATTTTGTCTGTAAAATGCTCCTGAAATTTGAGGTTTTGTCCGTAAAATGTTCCTGAAATTTGAGGTTTTGTCCGCAAAATGTTCCTGAAATTTGAGGTTTTGTCTGTAAAATGTTCCGATCCTGAAATTTGAGTTTTGTCCATAAATGCTCCTGAAATTTGAGGTTTTGTCCGTAAATGCTTGAATTTGAGGTTATGGATGTCTGCTACAAATCTTGACGTAAAATGTCACTTCTCAAATGTTTGCTTTGAATGTATGCAGGTATTTATTATCTTTTCCTTTCCAATTTTTGTTGAACACGTAAGCGATTTTATTACGTTTTTTTTTTGCTATGGTTAGTAGGATGAGTAATTTGCATATTTTCCTTTTTTTTATTTAAAAATTTTTATTTTACATGTATATTAACTTAACTCAATCCTAGAGATTTTTGCTACTATTCATGATTAGAAAAAAAGTATTAAAAATGAGCATGTGCATAGATAGTTTTATTCAACTACCATTAACATGTAAAAATTAAGAACATTAGCTTTGATACTACGCCTATAATTTGTCTCAGAAAAATGTAATAATAAATAGACATGGGGTAAAAGTAGCCCCGGCTATACTACGTCGGTGTTAGAGTTGAGTGAGTTAATATAAAAAATCTGAAAAAGTGTGTATGAAACAGTAGCAGA
The DNA here is from genome assembly GCF_034508935.2 of Berghia stephanieae. NCBI lineage: Eukaryota > Metazoa > Mollusca > Gastropoda > Nudibranchia > Aeolidiidae > Berghia > Berghia stephanieae. The sequence goes on along the minus strand of NC_088368.1, from coordinate 43,291,134 downwards.
CATAAAGCAAGAAAGAAAATACAAGAAAAAGAAAAAGCATCTAAAAAAATCAGCCAGTCTCGACTTCTGATTGCCATTCAGATTTACTACCTTACACTGGGTGGCGTTTCTGACATCCCATAATAGACAGGGAGGTAGTTGCTGTGTATTCTATCCTCCTGTATCTGGGTGGGGTTTCTGACCTCCCATAATAGACAAGGAGGTAGTTGCTGTGTATTCTATCCTCCTGTATCTGGGTGGGGTTTCTGACTTCCCATAATAGACAAGGAGGTACTTGCTGTCTATTCTATCCTCCTGTATCTGGGTGGGGTTTCTGACCTCCCATAATAGACAAGGAGGTACTTGCTGTCTATTCTATCCTCCTGTATCTGGGTGGGGTTTCTGACCTCCCATAATAGACAGGGAGGTACTTGCTGTGAATTCTATCCCCCTGTATCTGGGTGGGGTTTCTGACCTCCCATAATAGACAGGGAGGTACTTGCTGTGTATTCTATCCCCCTGTATCTGGGTGGGGTTTCTGACCTCCCAAAATAGACAGGGAGGTACTTGCTGTGTATTCTATCCCCCTGTTTCTGGGTGGGGTTTTTGACCTCCCATAATAGACAGGGAGGTACTTGCTGTCTATTCTATCCTCCTGTATCTGGGTGGGGTTTCTGACCTCCCATAATAGACAGGGAGGTACTTGCTGTGAATTCTATCCCCCTGTATCTGGGTGGGGTTCCTGGCCTCCCATAGTGGGCATGGAGGTACTTGCTGTGTATTCTATCCCCCTGTATCTGGGTGGGGTTCCTGGCCTCCCATAGTGGGCATGGCGGTACTTGTTGTATCTTCTATCCCCCTGTATCTGGGTGGGGTTCCTGGCCTCCCATAGTGGGCATGGCGGTACTTGTTGTATCTTATATCCCACACGTAATCAGGAGGTCTTTGGTTTGATCCGCATTCGACGTAGGCCCAATTTTGGGATGTTTTCTTTTTTTTTTTTTTTTTACAGAACCAGCTCCCAATTTGTCACTTTGATATATTCACTTAATCTTGACGCATATTTTTCATTTTCCAACACATAAAATCGCGGGGTCAGTTATATTATATGTTGCACTGTTCTGAGGTTTGCAATTGGATTCAATAGTCTGATGTCACGTCGCCCAGTGTGGTTCTAAACAAAGAAAATTGGTACTTTTTATTCTGCATGTTGGCAAGAACTTTTTCACATGTCATGTGATCAGAATGTATAAAATTTAAAACATGATCAGATTTATAATGTTTTTCTTCTCTGGATACACTTTTGTGCTCGTGGAGAAATATTTCATAAGGGCGTCTGCCATTATTCCGATAGTTTAGAACCAGTTACTAAGTTACTATGCGTCATTAGGAGGGAAATGACGTATTGTTTGAAATTGAAAAGTGCCAAGCATCATTATTTACCCAAATTTCAGTCTTTCAAAGATATTTCCATTTAAATAACATTCCAATTCATTGAAAGGGATGAAACAGTTATTGACTGAATGTGTATAATTCATTGCCATTATCATGTTTTCAACAGATTTTTATTTTACATTTTTTCTCTCTATTGTACAATGTTTTTTTCATATATATATATATATATATATATGCTTGTGAGACTTATTGGTGATCTCAAACTAAGTACATTGATGGTATGCTCTTGGAATCTACATCTGATCCCTATTTGTTCTCAGTTCTTTGATGCTTTAATTGTAATTCTAGAACTTTTTACTATCCCATTTTCTTCCTTTTTACTGGCGCTGATATAACCTAAATGTGTTGCAAGCGCCGTAAAACCCTTAAAAACAAAACAAAAACATATCGTCTAACCGTGTCGCAAGCGCTGTAAAACCCCTCCAAACAAACTGATTTTAAATTACACAATACAAAGTGATTTAGACTTTAATTTAGTCTTTATCTTCGTAATAACAACTTTAGTTAAATTTATAATTTACATATTATTCAGTATATTTAAATTCTGCTAAAGCAATTTTACATGCTATAACCACTTTGTTTGTGTTCACTAGCGCAACTAAGATGTTTTTCAATAATCTACAAGAAATATAACCTTGCCTACTTATTTAAATAAATTTATATTTTTTCACGATCTTGAACTTGAATTGTTGTTATTTTTATTTATTTTTGGATATTTTTTTTGTGTGAATGATGTCTATCCACAAAATTGTATACAATCTGACACATGATTTGACCCTGACCTTTCCAGCAGTTGGGTTGTGGCAAGGCCCTCTATATAGAATAGAAGACCTTGGGCCAAGACGAGTACGTAAGGGATACGTAAGGAGGGTCATAATATATATTGCTTTATCATTTGGAATTGAAAGGGGGGGGGGGGGGGGGGGGGGGGAAAGCTTGGTGGGGTTCCTGACCTCCCATAGTGGGCAGGTGGGGGGGGGGGGGGGGGTACATACTGTGTCTTCTATCCCCTTATATCTGTTTTCCAACATGCTCTCTGTCTTGGTCTTGGAATGAGATTACTTGGTTTTGTCCTGGCCCTGGCCGGAGTCCTAGCTGGGAGGGAAACAGTCAAATGCATAGTTATTGTTTTGGGAGATGGTATTTTTTTTCCTTGTAAATCATCTCTCTGTTATGTATTATTATATTTATTTTGAATCTATAATGTAAGCATTTGAGTGTATTCCTCTTTGTTGGATTTTGTGCTTGTGTCCGGATGAGACTTATAGGTGATCTCAAACTAAGTACATTGGTGGTATGCTCTTGGAATCTACATCTGATCCCTATTTGTTCCCAGTTCCCCTTTGTCTTACTTTTTCTTGGATGCTTTAATTGTAATTCTAGAACTCTTTACTATCCCATAATCTTCCTTTTTACTGGCGCTGATATAGCTATAACCTAAATGTGTTGTAAGCGCCGTAAAACCCTTAAAAACAAACAAAAACATAAAGGAGGTGTCATAATATATATTGCTTTATCATTTGGAAGTTAAAAGGGGAGGGAGGGGGCCTTTTCAATGTTGACAAGTGATGACATGGGGGGGGGGGGGGGGGGGGGCGTGTTAAGTCAAATGAAACTGTCATCATTTTATCCCTGGACCGTATTATCCTAGAAATATCATTAAACTCTGGATTATCTTTCATGGCCTAAATAGGATTCAATAGTCTGATGTCACGTCCGCCCAGCAACGAGCAACTTGGTTCTAAACAAAGAAAATCGCTACTTTTTATTCTTCATGCTGGCTAGAATAGAACATTTTCACATGTCATGTGATCGGAATGTATAAAAGTCCAAACATGATCAGATTTATAATGTTTTTCTCCTCTGGATACACTTTTATGCTCGTCGGAGACGTATTTCATTAGGGCGTCTGCTATTGTTCCGATAGTCTACAACCAGTTACTAAGTTACTATGCGTCATTATGAGGGAAATGACGTCACGACTGTTAAAGCCTATTGATAACAATGTTTATATATTATATAAGTTACGGTATAAAAAAGACATGTTTTAATCATACGGGTATAATTTGTGTTTTTTTTTAAGTTGTTACTTTGTGGGGTCATTTGACCCCCCCCCCCCCCATGCTGGGTGAAGTTCCTGACCTCTATATTTGGCAGGGAGGTCACTTACTGTGTCTTCTATCCCCCTATACCTGGGTGGGGTTCCTGACCTCCCATAGTAGGCAGGGAGGTCACTTACTGTGTCTTCTATCCCCCTATACCTGGGTGGGGTTCCTGACCTCCCATATTTGGCAGGGAGGTCACTTACTGTGTCTTCTATCCCCCTATACCTGGGTGGGGTTCCTGACCTCCCATAGTGGGCAGGAGGTACATACTGTGTCTTCTATCCCCCTATACCTGGGTGGGGTTCCTGACCTCCATATTTGGCAGGGAGGTCACTTACTGTGTCTTCTATCCCCCTATACCTGGCTGGGGTTCCTGACCTCCCATAGTGGGCAGGGAGGTCACTTACTGTGTCTTCTTTCCCCCTATACCTGGGTGGGATTCCTAACCTCCCATAGTGGACAGGGAGGTCACTTACTGTGTCTTCTTTCCCCCTATACCTGGGTGGGGTCCTGACCTCCCATAGTGGACAGGGAGGTAGGGACTGTGTCTTCTATCCCCCTATATCTATTTTTCAACTTGCTTTCTGCCTTTGTCTTGGAATGAAAAATACTTGGTTTGCCGTGGTCCAGACCGGCTTGGAGGGAAGTAGTTAAATGTGTAGTTAGATTTGGGATATTATATTTTTGTCCTTGTAAATCATCTGTTTTGTATTATTTTTTCTTTTACTTTTACTTATATTATATGATTTATAAACATTTGAGTGTCTTTCTCTTAGTGGGGACCTGTGCTTGTCTATAGCCCCCCATAGACGCCGACATCCGCTGGTAGCGGGACGGATGACCTATCGCTGTGACCCGATCCCTGCGTTTATCGCAGATGATTTTTGCCCACATACGGGGAGATATTTTTTTTAGGCGATCGGCGATCGGGGGCGTGGCAGTATAAAAAAGTGGACAATTTTTTTCGGATTTTCGCTGTTTTCACGTCGGATTCGTGATCAGCGTCAAATTTACAATAGGTTTGATACTAAGAACTGTGTGTTTACTCCAAAAATTGGTGAAATTAGAAATAAATTTTAATTAATAGTGAGGCTACGATCCCAGTTACTGTCTGTTATTCTATCTTTCGTCTTGCGCACAATAGTGATTACTTCTCACTAAATTATATCAATTAGACTGTTGAAGGAACGAAATTGACATCATTCCACTCTTTGTTATTGTATTAAGGCAGTCATTTTGGTAATTAGTTCTCACTAAATTATATCAATCAGACTTTTAACGTTCAAGGTTACTTGTAGTTTTGTGTGACGGTACGTTATTTCCGACTGGTGGATGTTGTGAGCATTTTACCTAAACTCATAGCATCAATAACCGTCCAAGATATTCCCATCATATGTAGCAATAGCTATAGAGAGAGAGAGAGAGAGAGAGAGAGAGAGAGAAGAGAGAGAGAGAGAGAGAGAGAGAGAGAGAGAGAGAGAGAAAGAGAAAGAGAGAAAAATTTACTTGCGCTATATATACCGCTATATTCAATAAAGGTGCTCAAATCACTTTATAAGGGTCTTTGGCCAACATAAAAACATGTTAGACGAGACATGACTGTTAAGCGATATTGCAATTGTTTCCCGACAGAGACGACGCTGTAAACAGCGAGGTACTCATTTTAACAGTGAACAAGGTGAGAGAATGCGAGTAAAGAGCCTTTTCCAAGGACTCAATTATGCGCCACTCAGAGCGGGACTCGAATCCAGTACCGTCCGATCCAAAGGCGAGTGTCATTTCACAAGATCACATGCATAGCCGCACAAAAAAAGTGATGAGAGAATAGATTCATATGTATTGAAGGAGGAGAGAGCGGATGGAGTGAGTAAAGTTCTTGGATATTTATAGAAGGAACCAAATTGACGTCACTCATCTCATTGTTATTGTTTTTAGACACCCATTTTTATGATTAGTTCTCATTAAAATATATCAGACTATAACGTTCAAGATTCCATGTAGATCTTTGGGCTGGAGTGATATTTCTGGCTGGCGGACTTTGTGAGTATTTTAATTTAACACAGAGCATCAATAGAAGGAATGAATCGGACGTTAGTCAACCCGTTGTTATTGCTTTTAGACAGCATTTTATAATTAACTTATCACTAAGTTATATCAATCAGACAATGAACGTTCGCGTTTGCAGTTTTGTGTGTTAATATGTTATACCCCGATGGAGATGTCGTGAGTATTTTTCCAATACGCATAACATCCATACATTTGCAATCCGATTTAAGTTTAAAAGCAACGTAGACCACGGAAATTTTTCAATTTTGTGGACAATAAAGATTTGTTATTTATCGTCATTATTATTATTATTATTATTTATAAAACAAATCGACAGTGTTCCCGTGGCAGGTGAAACGGGTACTCCTCGGGACTACTCGCATTCGCACCCCCCCCCCCCCCCCCCCCCCAACCACCACCGCCACCACACACACGCACACAGCTCTTTTTTTTTTTTTTTTTTTGGGGGGGGGGGGGGGGGCGTTGTTTGTAGAGTATAATTCAGGGTTACAATGCCCACCCCTGTCATCACGTAGTCAAGGCTTTTTGGCATCTGCCAATCCCAGTGTCAAGGTCGACCGTCATGTCGCGTCAACGGGTGAGGAGGAAAAAAAAAAAAAAAGAACTGGCATATTATTATATCATTACATTGAAAATTATGAAAACTATTTTTTATTTTGTATGAAATCCTTTATAAATTTTACGATGATCAAGAACGAAACTTTTGCCATCTACCTCTTCCTGGCGCAACATTTATAAAAATATTATTTAAAAAAAATAATAACACAGCATTTATTTGGCGCAATATCCACGTGCTCAAAGCGCTTTACAAGGGGTCCCAAGGCAACAGCAATATTAAACTTGAAAGACGAGACATGACGCCTGTCAGGCGATGTGACATTTTTTCCTAACAAATTCAACGAACGGCCATGTACTCATTTTACACCTGAGTACGGTGAGAAAATGTGAGTAAAGAGCATTTTCCAAGGACTCAACTCTGCGCAACGCAGAGCGGGTCTCGAAACCTGAACCTTCCGATCTGGAAGCGAGAGTCATACCACAAAACAGGGAGGAGCACTGTTCTGTCGGCCACATAACCTCAATATTAATTAAATTTTATTTCTAATTTCATCAATTTTTGGAGTAAAAACATAGTTCTTGGTATCAAACCTATTGTAAATTCGACGCTGATCACGAATCTGACGTCAAAACAACGAAAATCCGAAAAAAATTGTCCAATTTTTTATACTGCCACGCCCCCCCGATCGCCGAGAAAAATATTAAGCAAAGCGGGCTTTGCGAGCGATGGACCGTACCTTGGTTTATCGGCCAGGTATTTGGCCACACACATTGCGTTTTCACCCCGGTTTGCCTGATCGGGGTCTGGACCAGGATCATATCCGGGCGTGTATGGAGCCTTTATGGATGAGACTTTTAGCTGATCTCAAACTAAGTAAACCGATAGTGTGCTCTTGGAATCTACACCTGTTTCCTATTTAAACTAATTCCGAATAATAGGATTCAATAGTCTGATGTCACGTCCGCCCAGCAATGAGCAACTTGGTTCTACTAAACAAAGAAAATCGGTACTTTTGTTCTTCATGCTGGTGAGAACTTTTTGACATGTCATGTGATCAGAATGTATAAAAGTCAAATCATGATCAGATTTATAATGTTTTCCTCCTCTGGATACTAACACTAACGAAAGAGTGAAAATGGAGAGACTTCGTATGGGAACAATACAATGGATGATCACAGGCTTCAGGTAGCCCCAACCGTTTTCTATTCCTCCTCTGGTTACACTGTTATGCCATTGTTCCGATAGTTTAGAACCAGTTACTATGTGTCATTACGAGGGAAGTGACCTCACGACTGTTGAAGCCTATTATGGAGGTGAGAGCGTGGGAAAAGTGGGGGTAAAATTAGCAGGAGCGTATCCTGTTTTGTGGATTGTGGAGTGCGTGATGATTCACGATATATCTGATACACACCTAAATTAATCAAAGCTTGAAGAATCCGAAGAAACAGATCGAAGTTTTATCAGCTTATTTTGACGTGAGGAAATTAAGAGCTTTCCAGATGTGGTAAATCAGCTTGAAACTTTAAAAAATACAAACAGACTGAGCTTTGCCCACCCTGCCCACTATTACTAGTACCAGCCGCCACTGATCATTAATGCTAATAATAATAATTGTTGTCTTCATATATGCAGACTTCGATGACGTCAGTTTTTAGTGGCTTTCGATGTTTTGATTTGAGATCTCTGTTGTAGTCTTTTTTTTTTTCCTTCTAGTTATTAAAGGTGTATATTGTTTGCTTTTCCTGTAGGGACAGCTTATATTAACATGGTTATCAATTATTTGAGTCCAGGGGTTAGTGTAATTTCTAGGATAATTCTGTTCAGGGATAAATTCACATTATCATTTGGCTTCGCACACTTTGAGAGGGGAAGGATTTATACCCTGATGATACTATTATTTCGTCTGTTGAAACAGAACCCGTCATGTAATTACTTTATAAATGGCATCTGTGTATCGACCTGCCTTTTTCACAGTTTTATCAATCTTTCCTAAGTCACATTTCCAAGCATTTCTGCCCATGCGATAATGCAAAAAACAATGACGCTCTACAAGACTGATCTATTAAAATGTGCACAGAGAGTTTTGTCAATTCCGAATTCAGCTTATTTCTGAACAAAGTACATTCTTTTATTCAATTTCGTTACACCTGAATAAAATAAATAAATTTGAACATTGATATAGGGCATCTACAAGGACTTATTATTCTCAAACCGCTTCTTTCATAATGCATTTCTTATTCACCCAGTGGGACAAATGGAACCAAATCTCCATTTTAGACAGAAAAAGTCATCTATTAGATATCCTTTCTTTACCAACACATTTACAATATCCGCCACCGCCTAAAGCCAGGTACCCATTCACACCTGAGTCAGTGAGATAGCGAGTGCAAAAAGCCAGAACAGGAGTTCCAGAGTTTTGTAATCTATCTCAACAGTGACCACATCAAATATGGATTGCTTTTGTTACAATACAAGGGACTGAACTGCTAAAGGCTCCGATTTGTGTATATGTTAGAAAAAAACAACAAAAAAAACCCCCAGAGTATTCTAAACAGTTTTGAAAGTACTCATAATAAGGCGAATACACTTGAGCAAAATTTATTCAAACTCCTCGACATGAAAAACAGTTCAAGGAAAACGTAGTTCAATGCATGAAACAGTGTACAAAGTGTAATACAGAAAAAAAATTGGGACATTCGAAGGAGATTTGGGGCCTTTTGAAGGCAGATACGAATGTTGATTCTCCACTTGCTTGAATGTTAACCTCTTGAAGACCTGAGATGCACATTCCTCCCACCAAATCCAAGCATCAGTAACACACTTTATAGTCACCTGGAACAACTATAAAAGACGTCTAACTTCTACGTCATGGCACAAGACCGAAGGGCTAGAGCTCAGGTGGTCGCTGGTTCGGATAAGTAAGTAAGTAAGTAAGATTCTCCTAAATATATATAAAAAAATTCATCAACAGTGTTAATTCTTGGTGCTTGAAGACTGTCTCCAATGAGTTAAAGACTTAAGGATTAAGTCTTCAGGAATCGCAGGACATATCTCTTTGATTTTTGACTTGATAGCGTCATCTCCTCCCTGTATTGGCGTGATCACAAGCTCTCCTGAAAAATTAAAATAAAACATCAAAAATAGAAAAGGAAATTGCATGGTATTTAAAGTATTTGTAAAAACGAATAAAACTTTACATTCAAAATTACGCTATTCTACAAGCTGTGTTGAAAACTTTTATAATTCATTTCATTCACTTGCAAAAAAATTCTCTCCATGAAGCTTTTTGAAAAATAATATCTTGAAATTTAGCATTAAAATTTGTAAATTTTGCATGTAGAAATGCCAATTTTGCATACCATTTACAATCAGAAATGCCCAAATTTTAAGATAAAATGGAATTTTCAACTCTTTTTATTTGCTACTCCAATCTACCCAATTCTGTGATCAGCAGGAGTTTTTTCTAGAAATACCGGGAGGGAGGGGGGTTCTTAAATTCTGTCATTTGCGCCATAATTGAGCCAGGAACATATTTTTAGCATAGGATAAAAGTGATACTCTTTCTAAAAATGTTCAATTTGTTTGGATAGGGTATTTGGATATATGAATTATACACCATAAGATAATAACGGCAATTCATTTGTATATAATATTGTGCTGAAAAAAGAGATAGTGGTGCAAAAACCCACAGGACTGAGACAATATGGAGAGCATCAAAAAGATTTGGGAAAAGTGCTACAAAAAAAAAAGTAAACAGTCCCCAAAATTCACAGAAATTTAAATTGCAATACACTCCCTAAACAATGAGAAAGCTGGAGAAGAAGATCAAATTACATCAGAACTGTTCATAGCCCATGACAAATTCACCCTGGAATTGCTTAGAAGAATGTTTGAAGATATATCTGGAATGCTGAGACAATGCCAACTGAATGGTGCACAGGTCTTATAGTAAAACTTCCCAAAAAGGGCAACCTTTCTGAATGCGGAAATTGGAGGGGAATAATGCTCCTCTCAATCACGTGCAAAGTCTTCACCAGGATACCCCTATAACGCATGTATAAAGTATAGAATCACAATTAAGAAAACGACAGGCTTTTGAAAAGGACAGTCTGGCTCCGACCATATTTTCTCATCAAGGCAAATCATTGAACAGAGCAATGAATGCAACGCAACTCTATATGCAAATTTCTTAAGACTTTGAAAAAGCATTTGACAGCATTCATCACCAGGCATTACATCATGAGACACTATGGCCTGCCCCAAAAGATAGAAAACATTGTAAAAATGCAATGTACTGAAATCAAGGCAAAAGTAATTTGCAAACAAGGACTCTCAGAAAACTTTCATATAGAGACTGGTGTAAAACAGGGCTGTGTGTTATCACCATTTCTCTTCCTATTGGCACTCAATTGGGTACCGTAATTAAAAGGATCGATTAATGGAACCAAAACAGGAATCAGATGGACTTTTTCAGAGATGTTGGAAGATCTGGATTTTGCAGATGACATTGTTCTCCTGTCACAAAAATTTCAGGACATGGAAACATTAACACAGATCACCAACAATCCCTGAAGATGGGCTTAAAGATAAACTTAGTCAAAACAAAAACAATGAGAACAATTGTAAAACAAAAAGAACTCATCAAACGGAAGATGAGATAGAAAACGTGGATGAATTTTACTATCTTGGAGCTAAAATGTCTGAAGATGGGAAAAAGAAATAAAGTGAAAAAAATAAATGAATGGTTAAAAAGAGCCGCCCCAAAAAACGAAAGTGCCTGAAGAGGGGTTCAAACCTGGGACATTCCAGATCACAGTGCAATCCCTTAACTACTTCCTCCCCCCCCCCCCCCCCCACCTCCCCCCTTGCTCTTGAAAGCTTAAAAAAACAACAACTTAGAATTGCCTCTTACCATCAACATCCATAAATGTCTTGTCATTAATCACCATGGTGGCTATCCCATCTGGGAATATGATGACTTTATGTGACAAGTGAAATGATGACGCTGTGTGGTTTGTGTAGACTATTTTGTGATCTTCGTCAAACTGTTTTGGATCTTTGGTCTCCACATCCAAATCAACAGAATAAAACCTTCTCCATCCATCAATCCAAAACTCAATTTCTGAATTTTCCTGCACCCCCCTGGCTACCAACGGATCACCTTTCCGATGCATTCTCAACAGCTTTCCTTCGTATTTGATATATTTATATTCTAAATAAGAACTAACGTAAACAGGTGATTCTTTCTCAAAGTCAAGATTCAGTAATTTGAAAGTTGGATGACCACAGCCAATATCAACAAGATACCTATCTCCTTCCTGTACGAGATTTTTGGCAATCAGCACTATATGGTTGTTTCGAGACTGAAAGGTGGTGGTGACAGTGGAATGCATCATGGTCATTTCAAATCCGAGAGCAGACAGAAGATGGAATGTAGGTATATTTAAGTCAAAGCATAACCCTCCAATTCCAGAAGTGTAGTTTTCTGTCATTTCATTTTGGGTTGGTTTCCTCCTGAAGAAATGTATAATAAAGCATGTCAAAGGGAAGTGAGCTAGAAAAAGTAATAAACAAAAATGAATATAACGGTTTCAAGAAGGAACAAAATATGAAACACGGAACGTTTCGGGCTCAAACCCTACTTCAGTCAACAATAAAAAAAAAAAATGAAGAAATAAATGTATTACTAAAAAAACAGATTGATGACAGGAGTACGAACCTGGGACCTTCCAAATCACAGGCAAGTCCTCTCTGTAGAAGCACGTTCCATGTTTGGTATTTTGTTCTTTTTTGAAGCTGTTAAATTCATTTTAGTTTATACAATTAAATATACTGAGAAGAAAGCAAGAAGAAGAAAATGATGATCTGGACCCCCGGAAATATGCAAAAAAATATCCCAAATTATGCAGGGGGGGGGGAAAAAGGCAAATTATGCAAGGGAAATTACAAATTATGCAAAACAAGAAAAAAGTAATACATCGCTGTCTAAGTTTTCCATTGCTTTATTTACATTTAACCAATTCAAAATTAAAGAACTACAACGCAAATTCAAAACTTAATTTTTTGTTGTAGCACAGAAAAGCTAGATGTCGCAGAGACGTTGTGCTAAGACTCCTGCGCCTGTCTGACAATATCAGATTGTAAACAGAAAAGCTGCGCTCAGCATCAGCGCTGTTGATCGTGGTGTATATGTACCACTTGGCACAAGCAGCCAAAGCGGGCACTTCATCAGAAATGGATTGCCAAAAATGTGGCACGTCAACAGAAGAGGTGATGGAGTTCTTCACCGTGAGGGGCCCAAGCTGCCAGGTGTACCTCTTGATCTCCTCCTCGGGTACAGTTTTCAGCTTTGTGAGGCTCTCAAGTTGATCCCAATGTGGAGACAGGAGCAGCTTAGCGGGGTTGAAAAATGGGACCTCTCTTAAAAAGTCAATCCCTGGCTGTCAAAGTTAAAGTTAAAGGGAAGTCACTGTCACGTATTTGGGAACGTCATCAGACTTTTTCGGTTTCATTATTCTTCATACAATGAATGGTCATAAATTCACGATAAAAACCATATTTTGCATAATTATCCGGTAAAAGGTGAATTATGCGGCCGCATTGCGGTACGTGGCAAATTATGAGAGACAGAGATCGGTGTAAGGGGCTTTAATCTAAATGACATAGATATACATGGCTTACTCTACTCGAGTAGAGTAAGCCATGTAGATATAGCAATGTGGATGTGAAGTGAAGATAAAATTGTAAAGCATCATGTTAACTTTGGATAAGCGCTATAGAAATTAAATCTTTTGTGTGTTGTCACCTTTGTAAAAACGAAAATTCCATTAAACCTCAACACATTTGACTGTTGTGCGGCAATGCGGTCTAATAAATCGAAAGGTCCAGGGTTCGAGTCTCGAGTGGCACATAATTTAGTCCTTGGAAAAGGCTCTTTACTCACATTTTCTCACCATACTCGGATGTCAAATGAGTATCTGGCCATTAACAGTGTCGTCTCTGTCTGGAGCAAATTGTAATATCGCCTAACAGGCATCATGTCTCATCCTATATGTTAATGTTTAATGGTGCTGTCAGCTAGGGACCTCTTGTAAAGTGCTTAAGGCATGTTTAATAGATTTTTTGCTGTATAAAAGCTTTTGTAATTTTTTGTTTAAAAATAGAACCCAACAAACCTTTCATTCGGGGGCACACTCAATAAATTAATGTTCTGGAATGGTAGCCTTTGATGAATCTTGAGGACAATTCCTTCCAAAAGTTCTTTCCTATTGTTCTCCAATAATGACTCTGCATTTTCCACGTGGAGAAAGTTTATGATGAAATCTAATGCTTCTTGCTTATCGAACATTGTCGACTCCTAGTGGCAATGACACCGGTTAGATTTCACAATGATGGAATCTGAAAATAAAATAAGATAATTGAGCAAAGTCTAGCAAGTCCTGAATAGAGTGTCATAAATAAGGAAGAAAAGATAAAATAAATAAATTTGAAGCTAATATTCCAAATCATTTGATAAAATGAGGATCAAAGACTAAAACAAATGATTAGAGTGCCCTGATAGCTCAGTCGGTAAACCACTCGCTTCATATCCAAAGGACCAAGATTGATCCCCAGTGAAGTCAAGATTTTTTTCTGACCACCTCCCCCACCACTCCTGCCCACCGTACTCAGGTTTACAATGAGTACCTGGTTGTTAACAACGTTGTCTCAGTCGGAAAAAAAATGTAATATCACCTAACAGGCATCATGTCTCGTCCTACAGTTTTTTTTTTGTTTTGTTTATCAGCTATCCAGGTCATTGATGCACGCAAGCACTCCATCTACATGAAGGCGTTCATCATTTATCATTATTGATATTATTTTTATTTCAATGGACTGTTTTTATGCCCTTTTCTAATGACAACAAATTGAATATTTGTTTTTAAAATTTGTTTTTTGGCAATATGCATGTGTTGGCATTTGTCAGTCATGAAGAAAACACTTAATCCAATTATAATTAACTGAGTGAATACTTGCAATAATCGGTATATGACCATGACAAGTTTAACAAGACCTTTGTTATCTGTGCTGATGTGTTTGTGTTACTATCTCCTCTTGTAACTCTATCTATATTATCTACATTCCTACTTATCTATCTTTCTATCAATGCACCTACCTACCTATATATCTACCAATCCATTTACCTAAGATTAAGATGAAAAGTGATTACCTATCTATCTTCCCATCAATCCCCGAGGACTCGACACCAGATTGGAATATCACTAAACTATCGTTTCTGGCTTCTATATTTCTCAGATTTGTGTTATTTCATTCATCGTTGGAGTTGGAGTAGAGATTGTCAAGATTAGATAAATGATAGTTGACATTCATGATCACTCCATTTCTTACGTCGTACTTTTGGATTATTTTCACCGCTATTTGGATTTATTGCACGGATACATTTTTCCAACTATTTCTATTCTACCCGCGATTTCACCTTTTTATGCGCACCATAATTTTATGCGTTGTTTTAATTCCGCTCAAGTTGGAACTCCTCTTAGTTACATATCGTACACTTTTTTTTTTTTTGTTTGTTATTGTTTACTTTCCAATATTTTTCTAACAGAGAAGACCTACAAATTATCTGTCGTCTATCTGGAATTTAGTAATGTATTTATTGTTTCTTGTTGGCTGAAGAAGGGGTTTGAGCTCGAAACGTTCCGTGTTTGGTACCTTGTTCCTTTTCGAAGCCGTTACATTTTTAACAGTCCACTCCACTGTTTCTCGCAGCTCAGCCTCGTCCCTCGGCCCTCGTCTTACTCAGGATTGCCAGGTTGCCAAATAAAAAGCCAAATTTTTAGTATACTATATTATTATAATGGTGTTTTTGACAAAATCCAGCGAGAGAGAGAGAGAGAGAGAGAGAGAGAGAGAGAGAGAGAGAGAGAGAGGGGGGGGGAGAGAGAGAGAGAGAGAGAGAGAGAGAGAGAGAGAGAGAGAGAGAGAGAGAGAGAGAGAGTTCAGTTTCAAAACAAGTCTGTGTGCTTGGAGGGTTTTCATTTTCTCTCCTTTTACATTATTATTACTTTTGTTGTTGCTGTTGTATATATACGAATGCCTAAAACGTGTATAAAAAGACTAAATTATGAATTAAACGGCCAAAAATGCACTAAAAGTCCAAAAGGCCAAACGTTCTTAGAAAAGCCCAGGACATTTCTAAAAAGCCAAAATTATGGAATCTGGCTTTCTTTGAAAATTCCAACCTGACAACCCTGGTCTCACTTTGGTTTTTGTTTCATGACTTTTTGGTTCGATGATCTCTCTTTTTAACTCACTTCCCGCCACTTGTGATCAAGATTGGTTTGCCGCTTTGACAAAAAAAAAGTGACCAGATTAGGCTGAATAATCCGAATCTAACAATGAAAACTGATTAATTTATTACTCGAGTCTTTTTAACCCCAAAATCTTGACTAAAAGTAAAAGACTATGAGAAAGCGGAAGCTAACATTGACTTAAAGCAAGCTTTAGTTTGGTCTAAATTGTAAAGTCCTCAAAAGCTGCGAAGAGCCAATAGTA
This sequence comes from Berghia stephanieae, assembly GCF_034508935.2. Lineage (NCBI taxonomy): Eukaryota > Metazoa > Mollusca > Gastropoda > Nudibranchia > Aeolidiidae > Berghia > Berghia stephanieae. The sequence continues at coordinate 43,275,414 of NC_088368.1, read as the reverse complement.
TAGAGACAAACAAAATTACCTTCGACCATTAGTTCGAACACCTTGTATCAACGTGTACATACAGTGTACGTAGACATAGCTATGTATGTATCGACTCCTTCAAACCAGTTTTTGTAGGAATTCTTTTTTTTACCACCACATTATTCTTTTCAGATTATAAAATCCAACAACAAAAACAAGTTGGTCTATATTTTGGAGCTTTTTTGAAAAATTGAATACTTCCTGGTACTATAAGCACACATGACTGTTTTTGGTTTTCATCGAAATGAGAAGTGAAAAAGTGATCCAAAGTGAAAATAAAGAACATTGAAATTAAGTTGAGCAGCTTTTTTAGACATATCTAATACATGCATATATGGATACGAATACACGATTGACAAATATTGAACATAGAACTTCCCTTCACAGAGAAATAACAGTTAGGGAGATTAATTAACAAGTAAATATATGGACAATTGCTATGGACTAGAATTGAAATTGTGATGTAGAAATTTTAAAGTATTTTTTTTATTGAGTGAGTGACAGTGAATATGAACACTGGAGGCACTGAAAATAAAAATTCAGTTTTCAAATGACAGTATAAAATCAGGTTTACTATGATGCAGTATACCATTCCAATGATAAAACCGTTTGAATTTTGTCTCTAGGTTATATGGACGAGTTATTCAATATTTTATACCTTACTACTTAATTAAATGCCTTATTAATATTAAATTAAAAACACCCCAAAAATTATACTACAATCAGCCAGAAACTGGGCACCAGCTGACTGAAAAAAAGGAATGGAGTGTCTATGTACACGGTAATTTAGGCAGTTTAGTTAGGCACTTTGATAACTCCAGTCCAGTGGCCGCCGATAGGCTCACTGTAAGGTGAAACTCGTTTTTTAGAACTTTATTTTTGACCCTTTACTGTTTTGGTCACCATGGCGTTATTTGTGAACCTATGTGACTAATTTTGATATCATTATAAAGGGCACAAAACAAGCTTTCTAACGGTGTATTTCATTCTTAATTCCTGATTGTATTTCTCAGAAAGCTTATGTAATAAAAATTTATAAATTTTCGAATTATAAGAACTTTTTAAATTATGGATACATTTTAATTATACTTCATACATCGATAGACAATTAATTGAAGAATATCTCTGCCAAATTTCATCAAAATTGATACACTCGCTCATTATTTTATTTTTTCCGCCATCAACCCCACTTTTTAGGACAAAAACCTCATATTTTTCCCCCTTTTCATTTATCCTTAATTTTTTCCATACTTTCCATCCATAAAAATGATTTATATGAAAATAAAGCTTATTTTCTGACCATTAAAATGATACCTAACACTTGCCAATTATTTTTTAATTGAAACAAAATTACTGAAAACAATAAGTGGGCCATGTTGACTGTAAAACTCAAAATTTCCCAATCGCCGCGAGATGCTGGTTTTGAGGTAGCAGTGAGATCACAGATTCTCTCTGTAAAATTGACAAAAAATTTCAATAGAAAAATATAAATAACTCTGGAACCGTAGGTCTTAGAGAAACAAATAAGGTATCAAATTTTATGATTTTTCAAGTCCCATCCCCCTGACTGAGTCAAATCAAGATATTTTGAGTTTGAAAATTTTATCAAAGTGCCTAGTTTAGTGATCAGCAGCAGTGGGAGTCAAATTCTGACCTAACTCACTCATAAGAAAGTTATGACTGGGAATTGCCGTTCGCTTTTTTACTAAGTTTTATGGGGGTTCAATTATAGATGCATAACTTTGTTATAAGGAGGAATATCGCAGATATCTTGGTATCATTATTTTCGTTACCAACCAGGCACCTAGCCTCAGGATCTACGTACACGGTAACAGTAACATACATGGTAACCTTGAATCTTGCCTTTAATGGGTTATATTGTACTGTTTGATTTTTTTTTAATAACGCACACACACACACACATACAGAGCGAGGTCCACCCATTGCTTGTATTGTAGCGGCAAACCAGTTACCGGAGTTACCGTGTACGTAGATCCTGAGGCTAGGTGCCCGGTTGGTAACGAAAATAATGATACCAAGATGTCTGCGATATTCCTCTTTATAACGAAGTTATGCATCTTTACTGTGTACGTAGACACTGCCAAAAAGGAAAGGGGATTCCCCTGAGCCACTGTGACATCACGAGGCTAGGAGCCAATGAGCGACGCTGACCATGGCAGTCCAAGCTGAAATGGCGTTACTTTGCCTAGATTTTGAAATGAGTGTGATTTTATGGAACGCTCAAATGGTATCAGGGAAGCAGTTTTGATAGTTGAAAATGGTATCATTGGAAAGGAAAATGGTTGAATTTTATGATTATTTATGTTTCTCAAGGGAATTTTTTCATGAATGATGATACACGGCTTGATTTTCTTGGCCACTAAAATTAAGCTATCTTTCCATTACAATATCTTCTAAATGAATTTAAGGAGGGAAACGGTAATTGTACCAAACGGTAGAGCGTTCAATGCCCTTTATTTTGGTATTTAATTTATCTAATTCTGTAAATAAACACCAGATATCTCAATTTAACCAAGTCATGGTTTTAGCCTGCAGCTCACAAACGATAACTAGCGGTCACATAGGAGAATGGGAGAACTGTGACACGGATTTAGTCCATCGTTTAAGTGCCTTTAGACAGAAGAACTGTGTCATTTTTCATGTGTGAAAACTGCAAAGTCAAAGTCAAAATACATATACAAATACATACAAAAATAATGAGTTACTGAACTGAACTGTGTGAACTACACTCTACAGACTAGAGACAACTAAAATTTTGAAATCGAACAATAAATCAAAAGAAAAATGAAATGTCATTATCTTATCTCGGTTTCTGGGCGCAAGTTTATAGACTTATGAAGCTAGATCTAGTCTAGCGTTGTATATATAATTGTATTAGTATTATTATTGTTTTTATCCGTACTCTGCTAACTCTACAGAATAATATCCTTCAGTACTTTAGTAAAAATAGTGGTCCTTGTAGAGCGGAGTAATTTTACAGCTTTTTTGTTGGCCAGCTGGGGTGGCCTTCCGAAAGCTCCTCGGTCTAGCACACACTGTTGTTTACACGCACACTTACAATTCCCCGTTACCGCAAAGTTGAAAATATGGGTCATGGCGAAACCACATCTACCATTTTATTATGCTGGTCGCTGCATAGAGTAACTACGACGCCAACACTCTTTAACTTCAGTTGATCACCGCTGCACACATAAATTGAAAACGAAAAAGTCCATTTTACTGACAGAGCTAGAAATCTGGGTGTTTACTTTGACTCGACCCTTTCCATGCATTGCCATATCGATAATTTATGTAAGAGTTTATATGTCGAGCTCAGAAGAATTTCACAATTGGCTAATTTTTTAGATCAAAAATCTATTCAAACCCTCATTTCTTCCTTGATGTTTTCTAGACTTGATTACTGTAATATGCTCATGTATTCTATTCCAAATAATCTCCTAGGCAAACTGCAGCACATTCAAAATCAAGCGGCAAAATTAGTTTTGAAAAGGAAAAAAAGTGATCATGTCACACCTTTGTTTTGGACTTTACATTGGCTCCCTGTTAGATTTAGAATTACATATAAAATTGCTGTAATGTGCTATAATCTTATAAATGAAACTTCTCCTGCCTATATATCAGATTTGATTAATGTTTACACTCCCTCACGCTCTTTAAGATCCAACTCTCAATCATGATTATGCGTTCCTAAAAAAGGATCTAAGACCTATGCTGATCGTGCATTTATTCATGCTGCTCCCACTGTCTGGAATTTTTTACCATTCAGTGTTAGGAGCGGGTTGTGGATTCCCAGTCATCTTTTTAAAAGAAATTAAAAGTCCATCTTATGAGAAGCTCTTTAGATTAAATAAAACATCCTTTTAATAAGATATACCTTTGTTACATCAAAATTAACATGACATAATATTATGATCTCCCTTCTTCCGCCATTATTGTTAAATGTGATATGATTTTATTCAATAATTCATGTTAACATATATTTTTGGTCTCTGTATGCATATGCACGTTCTGGTGAATGTGCGTGTCTTTGTGAGGTTGTGTGTGCGCGCGTGCACTTGTATAAATGGGTGTGTGTACAAAAATGTTTTTAATGATGTTTTACAATTTTGTGCGCCTAGAACTGTTTTATCAACGGGATTGGGCGCTGTACAAACTTTATTATTATTATTATAAACAGGCCTGTAAATCATCTGCCAATTGTCAGAATTCTGACTGTACGATTTTGCTCTATAAATTCTGACAGATAAAAAAAAAAAAGATTATATATATATAAAAAATATATATATATTCGTAACTTCAAAAGACAGAACCAACTAAAAAGAAAATAAAAGTGTTTTATTTTCTGTCTCGACGAGAGTCTATTTTAAAAAAACAAAAAACATTGTACTTATCTTGTCAAAGACAAAACAAACCAGACAGCATTCCATCTTGTCAGTGATTATCACCACCTCCACACTCCCCGGACGTGTACATATTAACTGCCTACTGTCTGCCCGCAGGTAGCTAGATAGTGTCGGTCGCTCGCGTTTGCGAGTCATCGGTCACACACAACGTAGTCAGTAATCAACTAACACACATATCGTCTTGGGGACCGGGCCTTTTCTTTCTATTTTGCTACTGACACACACACCTCGTTCCATTCTTTTTTCAGTTCAGTTCATTATCTCTATCCGGTTGAAAGTGAACCGGAATAATATGAATGCGAAATAAATATTTTTCTTCGAATGAAAAGGTGAATGAATACTTATATCAGAAGTTTTCGCTCCTTTGGCCTACGACTGATTCTCTTTTCCTCTATTCTCTCACGACCGTAGTTTTTCAGTTATTTATTCATTCAATTATTCTTATTCATTATGCCTGAAGTATTTTTAGATCGCAATTGCGGCCTACTTACCTTAGAAAAAGGTGTTAAAAATAAATTTAAATGGTCGTGGCTTGAAGAACAAGACACCAACGGCGATTTCTTCTCTTGCTATGTGAGGAAAATTGAGGCACCGGGAATGGCATTTCATTTTTGTGTCATATCTGGGTTGTGTTGTTAATCCACTTTTTTGGTTTGGTTGGTCTATTTTCGCATCCTCGAAAAGTTCAGACAGTTTTTTCACCAACCATTTACAGGCCTGACATAAAGTTCGAGTGACTTACTGAACAACATTCTCAAATTTATTTTCAACAATCCAATGAAAACCGGATGAAATGTCTAAATTATAATATTTCATAAAAGGAGGCCTTTCGAAATTAAAAGGTACTTCTGATATTGACATGCAAACCTGAAAGCAACTGCCTACGTAACACTCGTAAGATAAATCTTAGACTATTCCTTTACAGTTTGGGACCCACTCCCCACAAGTTTGATAGAGTATCAGTGATAGTTTATAAAAAATTATAAAAAACAAATAAAATTCCCTTTATTCATCCCATAGGGGAAATTTATCTCTAGGGTCTATTCCAAGGGGAGACTGGAATAATCCAGGCATCAGCCGCAAAAGGATTCGTTAACACATTTTTCAAAGATTACTGAAGCTGACTTACGTGATTGCATTATGTCGTCTCCAACTAAAAGTTGTGATTTAGACCCCTTAAATACTGCCATTTTAAAAAAATGCATTGATGTAATTTTAACACCATTTACATGTATTGTTAATAATTCGTTGCAGTCAGGTGCTGTACCAGACATTTACAAAGTTGCTCATGTCAAACCCCTTTTGAAAAAACCTGATCTGGATAAAGAGAACTTAAAAAACTATCGCCCTGTCTCTAATCTTCCTTTTCTCTCTAAGATCTTAGAAAAGCTTGTTTTGAAACAATTACTGTCTCATCTTAAAAATAATTGTCTTGAAGAAAAATTTCAGTCTGCTTATAGGCAACATCATTCGACGGAAACCGCACTTGTTAGGGTTGTTAATGATCTCCTCTCTGTTATAGACAATGGTTCATGTTCTTTGCTGAATTTGCTTGACCTATCGTCTGCTTTTGATACTATTGATCACAATCTTCTTCTCAAACGTCTTGAAATTACTTATGGCGTGTCTGGTGCAGCGCTTGATTGGTTTAGGTCATATTTGTTTAATCGTAAACAGATTATTACGGTGGATGAATATAGATCGGAGGAAATCTTTCTTGACTGTGGGGTTCCCCAGGGTTCAGTACTTGGACCCGTTCTTTTTGTTTTGTACGTTGGCCCTCTGTCTAAAATCATCAGAAGTTTTGGTCTGTCTTACCATCAATACGCTGATGATACGCAATTGTACTGCGTTTCCAATATGAGAAATTTACAAGAAGTATCAGCCAATAGTAAAAATTGTATCCAAAGTGTTAAGAAATGGATGAATGAGAACAGACTGAAACTGAATGATGATAAGACGGAGGTGCTGTATGTGGGGAACAGGAAGTGGAAAAGTGAAACAGATTTGAAGTTGGGGGATGCCTCTATTCAAATTGTTGACAAAGTGAAAAACCTTGGCACATTCTTAGACTCTGGACTGTCGATGGAGCATCAGGTTAATAATTTGGTTAGATCTCTCTTTTTCCAACTAAAAAAGATTGCTTCCATTAGACGGTTCATATCTGAGGATGTGACCAAGCACCTGGTTGTGTCCCTCGTACTATCGAAATTGGATTATTGTAATGCTCTGTTGTTTGGCGTTTCGCAATACAATCTGAAACGTCTTCAGATTGTCCAAAACAGCGCTGCCAGACTAGTATTTATGAAGCGTAGGTGCGACTCTGCCGGACCTCTACTTCATGACCTGCATTGGCTGCCTGTTGAGAAAAGAATTAAATTCAAAGCTTGTGTTTTAGTGTATCGTTGTCTTGAAGGTACTGCCCCTTCCTACCTTTCAGAACTAATTGAAAGATATTCAAAACCCCGCCCCTTACGTTCGGCCAGTGATTCCACAAAACTAGTTGTCCCTCGAATTCGGAAAAATGCTGGAATGAGATCCTTTTCTCATTTCGGACCCTCTATTTGGAACGCCTTACCGCAGAGCATTCGTGAAAAAGAATCTTTGTCTATTTTTAAACGTTCGCTTAAAACATATTTGTTTCGATTTTAGTAGATGGTATGAGAAGCAAGATAGGTTTGGTTTGTGTTGTGTGTTGTGTTGTGTGTGTGTATGTGTGTGTGTGTGTGTGTGCTTGTGTGTGTGAATGAGTATGTTTCAGCCAAAGTAATTTGTAATTTAAGCGCTTAGAGTCTGGTGTCTCGGAGTTATAGCGCTATATAAGTTTTCAGCATTATTATTATTTTTATTATCGATGACGAGGTGACTTGCTCAAGGCCACACAGCGCAGTAGGGGGTGATGGAACTTGTTACCTTTTGGATACTCATCGCTGAGAACGCTGTCCCTTTATCATCTCAAATGCACTAAAAATTGGGCTTTTATAAACGCAATCATTCAAAATTTTCATCCTTTTTCACTTTTTGTCACTTCCCATGGTGGGCAGGTCACTTGCTTTATATATTTGTTTTCCGAGTTGCTTTCTGTCTTGGAATGGGATTACTTGGTTTTACTTTGTCCTGACCCTTGCTGGAGTCCTTAGCTGATACTGATACTGACAGGGATATAGTCAATTGTATAGTATTAATTTTGTAAGATGATTTTTTTTATTTAAGGCCATGTAAAATCATCATGGCTCAGTTAGTTATGCATTCTGTGTTGAATTTATATTCTGTAAACAGTTGAGTGTGTTGCTCTTTTCGGGATCTTGTACTGGTGTCTGGATGAGAATTTTTGATATGACCTTAATGTGTTGCAAGCGCCATAAAACCCTTTAAAACAAAAACAGACTTTTAGGTGATCTCAAACTATCTATGTACATTGATGGTGTGCTCTTGGAATCTACATCTATTCCATATTTGAATCAATTTCCCTTTGTTTTGCCTTTTCTTTGGTGTGTTAAATTTAATTGTTAATTCTAGAATTTTGACCATCCCGTTTCTTCCTTGTTACTAGTGTATGACCCAAATGTGTCGCAAGCACTTTAAATCAATCAAATTAAATTTTTTATTGCCACTATCAGCACTGAATAATATACGAATACGATTTTGTTTTGATATACCGAAATTATTCTTGGAGCTCAAAATAGTGAAATTATATATAACCTATTATTATTGAAAATAACCAAGTACCATTTTTTTTGTTTTTAACCAGGTGACTTTACGTGCACATCTTAATTGAAGAAAAGTAAAAATTGATTGAGTGAATATGGCTGAAAGACCAGAGGACTTGAATCTCCCAAACACAGTTGTAACAAGAATTATAAAGGATGCTGTAAGTACTGATATAATAAATAAAATTCCCTTTATTCATCCCAAGGGGAAATTTGTCTTTAGGGTCTATTCCAAGAAAAGACTGGAATAACCCAGGCGTCGGCCACAGAGCAGCGCCACAAAGTGAGCTAGGGCAGGGTGACTTGCTCAAGGCCACACAACGCAGCGGTGGGTGATTGAACTCGGTACCTTTCGGGTACGAAGCAAAGACCATACCACTGAGCCAGGCTGTTACATCAATTGGTACAAATTTATTTGTTATATACAAATTTAAATATATATTTAATTTGTTTTTTTTTTTTTTTTTGTTTTTTTTTTTTTTTGGTATTGATAGAATAATATCTGGTTGATATAAACAGCATCAGGAATAATGAACAACTTCTCAACATGTCAATTTTATGGATCATCTGTGATTGTTATGGAGATTTGATTACTGTTACAGACTATCAGAAATGGAAGAAATATTGCAGATTTTAATTTCTGGGCAATTTGATGGCAGTGTTACACAAAATATTTTCTTTTCTTATGTAACCGCAGTTTTAATTAGAAAAAAAAAAAAAATTCCCTGAAATTTTATAAAGGTTGCTGCTCAGTTCCGTGCCCATGAAAGCCAAGTCGACCTGCTAATTCGTAATTGGGGTCTTGAACTCCAAAGCTATATATGTAGCATTTTTTTTGTTGGGTTTAGAATAGCATTGGCATAACTGAAATTTTACCATGTGTTAGTAAGTAATGAATTTTGTGTTGGTTACTGATTTTGAAATTTCCAAGTTTGCTTTGTGAGAATGGTGTCATTTATTACAGGTAGTCACTATGTGTCCTTGTGGTATGAGTCATAATGACACTCACTTTTGGATCGGAAGGTCCTGGGTTCGAGCCCCGCTCAGCGCATAGTTGAGTCCTTGGAGAAGGCTCTTTACTCACATTCTCTCACCGTACTCGGGTGTAAAATGAGTACCTGACCATTAACAGTGTTGTCTCTGTCCAAAATAAATTGTAAATATCGCCTCACGGGCGTCATGTCCCGCCCGAAAGGTTAAATGTGCTGTTGGCCCGGGACCCCTTGTAAAGCGCTTTGAGCATGTTAAGTGGATATTGCGCTATATAAAAGCTCATTTTTCATTTTTATTATTATTTTTTTCTCTCCCTTTATCAAAAGATACCTGATGGTGTGAATGTTTCCAAAGAAGCAAGGCTAGCGATATCTAAAGCTGCGAGTGTTTTTGTTCTCTATGCTACATCATGGTAAGAGTAAACAGCATTTATTAATTGGATTCAATAGTCTGATGTCACGCCGCCTGGTGGCCATCTTGGTTCTAAACAAAGAAAATCATTACTTTTTTATTCTTCATGCTGGCTAGAACTTTTCATATGCCTTGTGATCAGAATGTGTAAAAGTCAAAACATGATCAAATTTATGGGGTTTTTTTCCTCTGGATACGCTTTTATGCTCGACGGAGAAATATTTCATACGGGCGTCCGCCATTGTTCCGATAGTTTAGAGCCAGTGTTACTAAGTTACCATGCGTCATTAGGAAGGAAGTGACGTTACAACTGTTGAAGCGTATTACATTGTCTTGTTTCAAAAGTTGTTTGTTCTGTTTTGGAAAACCTCCATGATTGAAGAGTACATAATAAACAATAATGAATATAACAGCTTAAAAAAAAAAAAGAACAAAATACCAAAACACAGAATGTTTTGGGCTCAAAACCCTCTTCAGCCAACAACAACAAACAATAAAGACATAAATACATTAATGTATAATTATCTTATTCGTCTGTAGTGTTTCATTCATGCTGTTTTGTTGATGAAGGGGAAACCCGAAACGTCCATTTTCTCTGTTTTCGAATATTAAATTGAAGCTTACATTCAATTTCACATTGTTATTTATTTCTTCGAGCTTCGAGCACCAACATTTACATTAAAATTTTTAATGAATTTTTGAAAACTTGTTATTTTGCAATTTTTAGGTCATATTCAAATATTAAGCAAATTTGATTTTTTAGCATTTTGAGTGCAATAATTTCTAACTTTTTAATACAGTCACAGTCTTGAAATAATTTGAGTGATTTATCAGTATTGTCTAGTGTAAGTTAAAAAAATTTGAGTTGTTTGGAATTATAATTTATGTAAAGTGAGTGGAGCAGGCATGTATGTTGATAATAACAAGAGATGAAGGTTAGTAGGAAAGTGCCAGAAGACAACAAAGAATAAAAACTTTGCGATGATGATGGGGGCTCAAACCCGCGACCTCACTGGTACTGGCCGGGGAGATCGTGACTCCACCGTCTGAGCTATCCACGACCCCCAAAAAGTCGCTTCAAACCTTAGTCGAGCCATCTCTCCCTGACTTCTTGAGGTCACGGTTTCAACATGCACAAACACCGCGAAATTAGTTGGCCAGCATTTAAGCTAAAAAGCCAATATTCTCAACACAAACATGTGATATAGAAGCTATTGAGACATTGAGTATGCTCCGGTATTTGGGGTGATTTTTTAATTCAGAAAAGTGAGTGGAGCAGGCACGTATGCCGATGATAACAAGAAATGAAGTTAGTAGGAAAATGCCAGAAGACAACAGAGAATAAAAACTTTGCAGCGGTGATGGGGGTTCGATCCTGCAACCTTACTGGTACAACAACTCCATCTGGCCAGGGAGATCTCGTGACTCTAACGGTATGAGCTATCCACGACTCCAAAAAAGTCGCTTCAAACCTTAGTCTAACTGGAGCCTTCTCTCCCCGGAGCATACTCAAGAAGTCGGGGAGAGAAGTCTCTTGTTAGACTAAGGTATGAAGGGACTTATTGTGAGAGGGAGGGAGGGAGGGGGGGAGAGAGAGAGAGAGAGGAGGGGGGGGGGAGGGAGAGAGCATAAGTTACTGTGGTAATGATGATAATAATGATAAGAGAACCAAATATAAATTTTCTCTATACTATTCTCTTAATTTCTGCAGTGCCAACAATTTTTCTCTGAAAGGCAAGAGGAAGACGATAAATGCCCAAGATGTCTTGAATGCCATGGAGGACATGGAATTTGAACAGTTTATTGAACCCTTGCAGCAATGTCAAGAAGGTATGTTTAGGTGGGGTTCCCGACCTCCCATAGTGGACAGGGGGGTGGGTACTTGTTATTTCTTCTATCCCCCTGTATCTGTTTTTTTTCAATTGCTATCTCTGTCATGGAATGAGTTACTTGGTTTTGTCTTGACCCTGGCCAGAGTCCTTGGCTGGAAGGGAATTAGTTGAATGTATGTTATTGTTTTTGGGAGATGATATTTTTTTCCTTGTAAATCATCTCTCTGTTATGTATTTTTATTTTTTAGTTTTGACATATGATGTAACCGTTTGAGTGTATTCCTCTTAGTGGCATTTTGTGCTGGTGTCTGGGTGAAACTTTTAGGTGATCTCCAACTAAGTACTTTGCATAGCTGTCAACCAGTACGATAAAATCGTACTTAGTACGATTTGGCCAATCCAGAAAAAGAAAAAAAATTCAGAAAAAAAATAGAAGACGAAAATCTGAGCTAGTGCCACTTTCAGTTCAATTAGATTTTTTGTCAAGAAATTCAAGGTGCTACTTCTGGTGGAAGAGGGTGAAAGTTTCAATACAGCCATTGACTTACTGGAGTCTGAATTCAATGCTTATGCTGTAGAGGACTTTCCTTCAGACTTCCTGGTGCAGTCCTCAGATGAGCAGTGGTTTACAATGGCAAAGATTGTAGACTCTTTTGGGAAAAAGAAGTTTAAAAGCTGTCATATTTCATGCTTGGCCTTCTCACAATCCCACACAGCCAGTCAAGTTAGGAAAAATAAGACTTCAGGGGCAGCCTGAGCACGGACATGCTTTCAGGACTTCTCATTGTCAAGTCTAATAGCACTCCATGCTATGACAGTGAGTTCAGCTCAGAGTTCCTGAAGAAGGCAAAGACGGCCACAAAGGAGGCTGTTAAGCCCAAGCCTCAGTAATCTGCTTCTGTCACCACCTCCCCATCACTTACCCAGTATGATGATAAAGGTAAGCTTCTCTTAGTATTACAGTTCTGACCATTCTAGTACTTAAGTACATTAATAAATATGCCATTTTAAGACATGAATTGGGCGTCTGCGCCGCACCGCGTATAATAATAAGTTTTTGCATTTTGAAAAGTTGGCAGCTATGATTTGATAGTGTGCTCTCCTGTTTCCTTTTTGAACCAATTCCCCTTTGTCTTAGCTTTAATTGTAATTCTAGAACTTACTACTATCCCATTTTCTCCTTTTTACTGGCGCTGATATAACCTTAATGTGTTGTAAGCGCCGTAAAATCCTTAAAAACAAAAACAAGAAGGTATGTCTTGTGCGAAGTCCGTCGTAAAACCCTTAAAAATAAAAACAAAAACAAGAAGGTATGTTTTGTGCGAAGTCTGTCGCCTTGTGATTTATTTGTATGACCACCCAGAGTTGCCAATTGTATGTCAAAAAGGCGTATTTTTATGTTTTTAAAATCAAATTACACTTTTATGCTTTTTTTTGTTCCATATTACACCTTTTAATTTGGTTGTGGGGGTGATTTAAGCAATTTTTTAATGTGCGGAATCCGGTCTCATTGAAAACAGAAGAAAGCTGCATTTTTCATCATCCACTTCTAGCCAGAGTACCCTGGATGGGAGGGAAACAGTCAAATGTATAGTTAAGAGTTTTGAGAGATGATGCTGTAAAAATATGGGGCTAACTGAAACGGGAGACATACCAATTGTTTGGAAGCACGCTCTTGTCCAACCCATCTACAAGAAAGGTGATAGAAGCAGGGCTCAAAACTACCGTCCAATTTCATTAACTTGCATTTGCTGCAAACTGTTGGAGCATATAGTGAGATCCTCAATAACTGAATATCTCGAAACTAACAGTATTTTTTGTGATGAACAGCACGGATTTAGGAAACACCACTCATGTCAACCTCAACTTCTATCATTAACACATGATCTGTCAGCTGCTCTTGATAAAGGTGGTCAAATTGATCTAGTACTACTGGACTTTGCCAAGGCCTTTGACAAGGTTCCTCACCATCGGTTAATCCAGAAATTCTATGACGTTGGTATCAGAAACAAAACCTTACAATGGATTGCAACTTTTCTGGACAATCGCACCCAACAAGTTCTTGTCGACGGCGAGACTTCCACTATCGGGATGGTGACATCGGGCGTACCTCAGGGCTCAGTCCTTGGGCCCGTCCTATTTTTAGTGTACATAAATGATCTTCCACGAGGTATAAGGTCAAAAGTGCGCCTCTTTGCTGACGACACAGCATTGTATAATCAGATAAGAACAACAGACGACTGCAAAACACTAAATGACGATCTAGCTAAATTACAAGAATGGGAAACAATAAATTAAATGGAATTTAACGTATCAAAGTGCAATGTTCTATCCATCACAAATAAGAAAGCACCTATTACATTTGAATACCAACTTCATGGTCAAAACCTGGAACATGTAAAGACAGAAAAATACCTTGGCATTGAGTTTGCTAAAAACCTCAAATGGAATGACCACATATGTCACCTGGCTTCAAAGGCAAATCAAGCAAGCGCTTACATCACCCGCAATTTAAAAAGATGCCCAATCACAACTCAAACCCTTGCTTTTAAAACTATTGTTAGACCAATTTTGGAGTAAGGCAGCTCAATTTGGGATTCATATACAAAGAAAAACATCGACACCTTAGAAAACATCCAAAGAAAACCAGCAAGACGCATCACAAACACATTCGATCCTTTCTCAAGTATGTCTGAAATATCACAACGGATTGGCCTTGAACCTCTGGAAAAGAGAAGAAAGATAGATAAACTTAAATTGTTCCACAAGATCTACTACAAAAATTCGTGCCTTAAACTTCCAAACGACATCAAAGATATCGGCACAAGAAATACGAGGGACACACAGCAAGAGTAACCATCCCAACATCAAAAAGAGACGCCCACATGTATTCGTTTTTCCCTTCCACTGCCCGACTATGGAATAGCCTCCCAGCTGAAGTGGCTGAAAACGGTTGCCAACATGCCTTCACGCGATTGCTAGAGTTCACAATGTGACTTTTTAATCTATGTTTGTGGTTTTTTTTGTTTGTTTTTTTTTTTTTTTTGTTTGTTTTTTTTGTTTTGTTTTGTTTTTGTTTTGTTGTTGATTTTTTTTTTTTTTTGTTTTTAAAATTAGTATTAGGCTATGTGCAGAGTTTTAGCAAGTTTAAAATGTAAAACCCTACAAACTGTGGAGTGATCCTCGACAATATTGGAGGTTTCCACAAGACGAAGAAGAAGAAGAAGAAGAAGAAGAAGAAGAAGAAGAATTAATAGGCAATCATTCAAAATTTTCCTCCCTTTTCAATTTTTGGCACCATCAGCACTATTGCAGGCTTGCTAATCAATATAATTTATCATATTATAAAATGCTTTGAGGTCCGAAATATGATAGTACAGTAATGTCTAAAATATGCTAAATGCAAAAGTCAAGAATTCATAACAAGAAGGGGAAAAAATGATAAAAGTGGAATAGTTGAAGATCATTGAATATCATCTCCACCGGGATGAGAATCTGAGTAGCGGCTCTGTGGTCTAGTGGTATGACACTCGCTTTCGGATTGGAAGATCCTGAGTTTGAACCTCACTCAGCGCATAGTTGAGTCCTTGGAAAAGGCTCTTTACTCACATTCTCTCACCGTCCTCAGGTGTAAAATGAGTACCTGGCTGTGAACAGCGTTGTTTCTGTCCGGGAAAAATTGTAATATTGCCTAACAGGCATCGTATCTCGTTATACATGTTACGTGTTGCTGTTGGTCAGGGACCCCTTGTAAAGCGCTTTGAGCACATTAAGTGGATATTGCGCAATATAAAAGCTCATTTATTATTTTTTTTCAATGATTTAGTGGTGAGACAGACGATTACCGTAGGAATTGCTGGATTTTCTTGTCCTCTACTAGTTTGATAAGTCTCGATAAGTTCAGCGAAGGCTAAATTTGAAATTTGGCATGGTTGCACGTAGTGAAACTATGATTTTTTTAAAGGAAAAAAATGTGAGAAAATTGTCATAAATTTTGGGGAAAATATGATAAATCGTTTTAAATGGTTGAAGTTGGTTGCCAAGCTTGTTTTTGTCCAGATTTTTCATTTGATTGATATTTATTGTTAATATTAATTAATTTTGATAATGATTATGGCAGTTATTATTTGTGGGTGTCTTTGAGATAATCAGTGGCACTGTGAAAAGCTTCGAACTGAGATATTGACAATTCTAGTCAAAAGGTCAATTTTTATGGAAAATGAGTTCTCATCAAAAATCGTTAAATGAGACCTTTTTCTACATAGTGATGAAATATTTTAATTGAATTCTGCTCCTAAATATTTTATTTTAATTTTTTTTATGAATGTAATTATTATAATTAATTTCAACTTTGGAAGCGTTTTCTCAAAATTAGGGTTTCACACCCTAGTACATGCATATGACCATAACCATGAAAAATACCCGATTTGCTTCAAATAAAGCTTAAATTGCTCAGGAGACATTGGGCTTTCATAAAATTGAGGAGAAAAAAAAACGCAAAACAAAAATTTTCACAGTGTGACTAATTATGTCAGAGATGCTTACTTACTTTTTTACTTAATCCTCTTCGGGCCTTGAGGCACATAGGGCATCCACCAGACATCTCCATTTTTTGCGATCGGCTGCTTTTCCGGTGGCTGTGTTCCAGGACAGGCCTGCTTCCTTTAATTCTTTCTCCATGGTCCTTGGCGAGGTTTCTTCTGCATCTTCCCCGCTTTCTCTTCCCATCTGCTGTCCAGTACAAGGCTGTCTTGGGAAGTGACCCTTTTTCCATTCTGGCCACATCACCCAGCCAACGCCAGGGATGCTGGATGGGGATCCTGACCTCCCATAGTGGGCAGGGAGGTACATACTGTGTCTTCTATCCCCTTATATCTGTTTTCCAACATGCTTTCTGTCTTTGTCTTGGAATGAGATTACTTGGTTTTGTCCTGGCCAGTGTCCTGGCTGGGTGGGAAACAGTCAAATGCATAGTTATTGTTTTGGGAGATGATATTTTTTTCCTTGTAAATCATCACTCTGTTATGTATTATTACATTTGTTATTTTGAATGTTTAATGTAGGCATTTGAGTGTATTCCTCTTTGTTGGATTTTGTGTTTCTGTCCGGATGAGACTTGTAGGTGATCTCAAACTAAATACATTGGTTGTATGCTCTTGGAATCTACATCTGATCCCTATTTGTTCCCAGTTCCCCTATGTCTTACTTTTTCTTGCGTTCCTTAATAGTAATTCTAGAACTTTTTACTATCCCATTTTCTTCCTTTTTACTTGCGCTGATGTAACCTTAATGTGTTGCAAGCGCCGTAAAACCCTTAAAACAAAACAAAACGCCAGGAATGAACACATTCATATTTACACTGTAAAATGTTAATGTAAGTTTTCATATCGTGTACGTTGAATACATATTTTGAACTTTGAATTTACTCTTTTGTCACTCCCGTAATACTCCAATGATATCTATGTCTCTTGTACAGCTTTTTTACAAGACAAAAGAGAGAAAAAGATGGAAAAAACATTGAAAACGGCAGCTGCTACTCAAGAAGAAGAAACAATTGAAGAGGTTGATGAAATGAGTGATGAGGAAGGGGAAAAAGAGCCTGATCAACAAGTGGAAGGGGATGAGGAAAACGTAGAGGATGATGAGGAGGAGGAACCGCGGCAAGCTGAGGGAGAAGACGATGAGGATGATGGGGAGGAGCAGGAGGAGGAGGGGGAGGAAGAAGAGGAAGCATCTTAGCATTGGAGAGACATTGAAATGTTGAAATATTTGTACATTCTGGTTGGGGTTCCCGACCTCCCATAGTGGGCAGGGAGGCACTTACTGTGTCTTCTATCTCCTTATATCTGTTTTCCAACTTGCTCTCTGTCTTTGTCTTGGAATAAGACTGCTTGGTTTTGTCCTGGCCCTGGTCGGATACTTTAGCTGGGAGGGAAACAGTCAAATGTATGGTTAGGGTTTTGGGAGATGATATTTTTTGTCTCGTAAATCATCTCTCTGTTATGCATTGTATTACTTTTATATGTTATATATAATAATTTGTAAACATTTGAGTGTATTCCTCTGAGTGGGGACTTGTACTTGTGTCTGGATGAGACTTTTAGATGATCTCAAACTAAGTACACTGATAGTGTGCTCTTGGAATCTACTTCTGTTCCCTTTTTGGATCAATTCCCCTTTGTCTTACTTTTTCTTGGGTGCATTAATTGTTATTCTAGAACTTTTTACTATCCCATTTTCTTCCTTTTTACTGGTGCTGATATGTCCTTAATGTGTTGCAAGCGCCGTAAAACCTTCAAAAACAAACAAACAGGAAGAGTTTGAGTGCAGTCATGTGGTCCAGTGGTATGAAACTTTCGGATCTGAAGGTCCTGGGTTCGAGCCTCGCTCGGCACATAGTTGAGCCCTTGGAGAAGGCTCTTTACTCTCATACTCTCACCATACTCAGGTGCAAAATGAGTACCTGGCCATTAACAGCGTTGTCTCTGTCCGAAAAATTGTAATATCGCCTAACAGGTGTCATGTCCCGTCCTAGGATGTTGAATGTTGCTGTTGACCAGGGACCCCTTGTAAAGCGCTTTGAGCACGTTTAGTGGATATTGCGCTATATAAAAGCTCAATTTGATTTTTTTTTTAATTAAAAAAAAAAATTGAGTGAAAGGAGACAATTGTAAGGACTCCATTTTAGATTTGGTCAGATCTGATTTCATTTCGTGCACTTTAAATGTTTGGTTTAATATTCTGGCATGGTCGTTTTTTGCATTACTTGTGGCCACAAAAAAATCACAAAATTCTACTGATTTGCATTGCGACTGCAAAATCTGCAATTTTTTTTTTACAAATTTTCGAGATTTTGTAGAGAGCAAAAAAAAACAAACAAACAAAATAATAATAATAATTTTTTTTAAGAGGCATAAAAAAAAAAAAAAGAAAGAGGGGACGAATTTTTTTTTCTTTTAACTTGATAGCTCGTGTAGAACGTGAAAGATAATTAATCAAGAGTAGTTTCTTTTTTACTCTCCCATTTTCTTCTTTTTTACTGGCGCTGATATGACCTTTTATTTGTTGCAAGCGCCGTGAAACCCATAAAAGCGAACAAATACCTTCTCTTTCATGAACCAATAATGGGTTTTTAGGAAAATTAACTCGCAAATTTTGGCAATTAAAAATTTTGCTGTTTTTAGCTTGCAAATTTGGGATTTTTTTTTTCTCCAAAAAACCGCCATGTCAGAATGTTGGAAATCAATGCATAGGAGCTGTTGACATTTTTGATAAAAGTAGTGGTACTTGAGACAAAATGATTATATGTTACAGTGAATGGCGTAATCAGTCGGATGGTGAAAGGGTTTAAGATAAGATATACTTTATTGATCCTAAATGGAAATTATCATAATGTTACACATCATTCATCTTTATATTAGCACAGATTTATACACTGTCATGAACTAATTGATGAAAATACGAAGCTAATTAAAAGCAATATAAACATCAAATATAATAAAATAAAATAAAATATCCATAAAATATACAGCAGTTACAAGCAATGCTATCAAAATTGGACATAAAAGTAGAGTAGAGTTGTAATAATGGATTTGTAATGTAACTAGAATTTTGAAAATAGATTGTGAAGGATTGAACATAACCAACCCAGGTTGATAAAAAGTAAATTTGAATGTATAAATATATAAATAATGTAGATATAGCACCATGTAAACATGCATAAATAAATAGATTTTGGAGAGAACTAATTGATGAAAAATAATAGTTAATTATAAAAACAAACTTTTATAATGGTTTTGTATTGCAAATAGAATTTTGAAAATAGATTGTGAAGGATTGCACATAGCCAACACAGTTGATAAAATTGCTTTGTTAACATTTATGGAGTACAGTCATGAATAATCTTGCCTTCATCTTATTAAGCACTTTCCATGAATGATTTGTCCAGTCTAATTTTTCATTGACAAGTATACCGAGATATTTATACTCCTCTACCCTCTCTACCTTTTCGTTTTTAATAATTATGTTTTCATGTATGTTACCATCTTTCCTAAAATCAAATATAACTTCTTCATAGTTTTTTTTACATTAAGTTCTAGATAGTTATTATCACACCATTCAACAAATCTTAAAATTCTTTATAATAATTCAATACATCATCTCCGGTTGTTATCAAGGCCTGAATGTCGGTATCGTCGGCATACTTTAAAATATTCACATTACTTGTGCCGCTCATGCAGTCATTTGTGTATATTACGAAAAGTGTTGGAGCAAGAACAGTTCCTTGAGGTGCTCCAGTGTTGGTGATTAGGGTAGAGGATTCAACTTTGTTGCTCTCATCATCCGTGAGGGAAACGAATTGTGGTCGGTCCATCAAGAACCCTAATACTAATACCCAGAGTGCAATTGAGGGACTCACTTCCATGGACAGTAGTTTATGGATTAGTATGTGAGGCTGGATGGTGTTGAATGCACTCGAAAAGTCTACATATAGGGTTCTGAAATACCCCTTTGGAGTGTCTAAGTGTTTGTAAGTGTCATGAGAAAACGCTAATATAGCGTCGTCCACCCCACGCCCTGATTTGTAAGCAAACTGGTTTTTGTCTAGATGTTGTTGTGTACTTTGTTGGAGAAATCTTTGTTGAATAATCCTTTCTAGACATTTCATAGGGATGGATGTCAGCGCTACAGGACGAAAATCATTCATTTCTTTGACTTTTTTATTTTTTGGGACAGGGATTATTTTTAAAGTTTTCCAAATTCTTGGAATATGCCCGTTTTTTAGGGACTGATTAAAAATGTGTGGAAAAATATAGGAAAGATCATTTGCACACGATTTCAATAAATTTGATCAGGTCTGCTTGCTTTATCTGCTTTAATATTTTTGAAGAGTTTATTGACATTGGCCTGAGTGATGTCCCTTTCTTCCTCTGTTCCGTGATGTTTGAGTTGCTCAGTAAGGTTGTTAATCTCGTCTGTGAAATCATGTTTATCGAATCGAGCATAGAAGTTCTTAAGTTCATCTGCATATTCTTTTTCTGTACCCTTTTCTAACTAAAATTTTGAGTTTTTGTTACCGTTCATTCCCGTGACTGTTTTGATATTATTCCACACACTTTTCATGTCATTAGCTTTCAGTTTCCTCAATATTTTCTTTGTACATTTGTTTCCTCTCTCGAATGGCTTTGTTTAATTTTCTTTGAACCTTTTTCCTTTCCTCTTGGTCACCAGTCTTGAATGCATATTTTTTCTCATTTAGTAACTCTTTTATAGATTTTGTCAGCCAAGGTTTGTTATTTCCAAAAGATTTTGTTGTTTTTCTTTTCACGATGTTTTGTTCGCAAAAGATTATATAATTAGTAACAATGTCACAAAGTTTGTCGAGGTCATTTGCTGATTCGATAAAAATACTCCAATTGGTGGAGTCGAAGCACGCCCTTAGTGTATTAGTTGCATCGCTGTCCTATACCTGAATTTGTTTTTGAACGACTGGGACAGATATCAATTTTGTTTTGTATTTAGGTATCATAAGTACCGTATTGTGATCGGATTCACCGAGAGGGGCCATTTGACGAGAAGAATACCTGTTTTGAATGTTTGAATAAAACAGATCGATAGTGCGTTCGTTTCTTGTGGTTTGAACTTAGATATTGCAAAGTTTAGTTAGAAGGTAAATTTTTATCCAAAATGAGTTCTTGTCATAAATGATTAAATCAACCCTTTTTGTACATCAAAGCTAATTTCACTTCTAATTAATTTTTACAGCTGAAAAGGTTGAAAATTATGAAATGTATGAAATTTGAGAATAGTTGCTGGATACCTTTCCTATACATCTGACTGGAACTACATGAAAAATCACTCAATTGACATCAAATAAAGATTAAAATGCTATGGGGAGCATATTCTTTCAGAAAATGAAAAAAAAACATTGCAAACCCAACATTTTCACCCTCCGACTGACGATGTCATGCGCTGACACATTTGGCAAAATGGCTTTGGGTTTAGTTGTCTATTTGATTGTTATTATTTCTTTGCATTTACAAATAAACTATTCACATATTGAATCAAATATAAAGGGGATATATTCTGTTGACACAAAGGGGACATGTTCTGTTGACACAAAGGGGACATGTTCTGTTGACACAAAGGGACATGTTCTGTTGACACAAAGGGGACATGTTCTATTGACACAAAGGGACGTGTTCTGTTGACATAAACGGGGCATGTTCTGTTGAAATAAAGGGGACATGTTCTGTTTACACAAAGGGACATGTTCTGTTGACACAAAGGGACATGTTCTGTTGACATAAAGGGGACGTGTTCTATTGACACAAAGGGGACTGGGTGGGGTTCCTACCTCCCATAGTGGGCAGGGAGGTACACACTGTCTTCTATCCCGTTATATCTGTTTTCCAACATGCTTTCTGTCTTTGTCTCGGAATGAGATTACTTGGTTTTGTCCTGGCACTGGCCGGAATCCTAGCTGGGAGGGAAACAGTCAAATGCATAGTTATTGTTTTGGGAGATGATATTTTTTTCCTTGTAAATCATCTCTCTGTTATGTATTATAATATTTGTTATTTTTAATGTATAATGTAAGCATTTGAGTGTGTTCCTCTTTGTTGGATTTTGTGCTTGTGTCTGGATGGGACTTGTAGGTGATTTCAAACTAAGTACATTGGTGGTATGCTCTTGGAATCTACATCTGATCCCTATTTGTTCTCAGTTCTCCTTTGTCTTACTTTTTCTTGGGTGCTTTAATTGTAATTCTAGAACTTTTTACTATCCCATTTTCTGCCTTTTTACTGGCGCTGATATAACCTAAATGTGTTGCGAGCGCCGTAAAACCCTTAAAAACAAACAAAAACAAACAACTTAGTTTTGTCCTAGCCCTGGTCAGACACGTGGCTGGGAGGAAATCAGCCGAATGTATGGTTATAGTTTTGGGAGATGATATTTTTTTCCTTATAAACCATCTCTCTGTTATGTATTATTACTTTTTTATTTTTAACATATGATTTGTAAACATTTGAGTGTATTCCCGTTAGTGGGGTCCTGTGCTTGTGTCTGGATGAGACTTTTAGGTGATCTCAAACAAAGTACTTTGGTGCTCTTGGAATCTACATCCGTTTCCTATTTGAACCAATTCTCCCTTGTCTTACTCTTACCTTTTCTTGTGTGCTTTAATTGTAATTCTAGAACTTTTTACTATCCCATTTTCTTCCTTTTTACTGGAGCTTATATAACCTTAATGTGTTGCAAGCGCCGTAAAAGTAAAATCCTTAAAAACAAACACAAAGGGGACATGTTTTTTTGGCACAAAGGGGACATTTTCTGTTGACATAAAAGGGACATGTTCTGTTGACATAAAAGGGACATGTTCTGTTGACATAAAAGGGACATGTTCTGTTGACATAAAAGGAACATGTTCTGTTGACATAAAAGGGACATGTTCTTTTGACAACTGCACAAATCAACTCCTTGCCACCAAATCACCTTGTGTGTCATTTGTCAGAGGTGTTGATTATAAAGCAATATAGCAAGTGAATGATTGCCTTTATCATCTGCTTGTATTGCTGTAAGTTTCCAATAATAAAATCAAATTAAAATAATTCTTTTGCATATCATTTTTGTCATGTTATTTTTTTTCTTTCAATTGGATTGGAAGGTAATACCAGTATGATGATCGTTTCTACTCCATTAGAGGTTATTATCTATTATTTGTGCGGCTATGTGGTCTTGTAGTATGACACTCGCTTTCGGATCAGAAAGTCCTGGGTTTGAGCCTCGCTCAGCGCATAGTTGAGTCCTTGGAGACGGCTCTTTACTCTCATTCTCTCACCGTCCTCAGGTGTAAAATGAGTATCTGGCCGTTAACAGCATTGTCTATGTTGGAAAAAAATGGTAATATCGCCGAACAGGCGTCATGTTTCATCTACATGTTATGTGTTGCTGTTGGCCAGGGACCCTTTGTAAAGCGCTTTGAGCACGTTTAGTGGATATTGCGCTGTATAAAAAGTTCAAAGCTTAAATTATCTGTTATTAGTCATCCTTTCGATTTGTCATTCTGTTATTGCTACTGTGCTTGAATGCGATGACTCAGTTTGGCACTTCCATGGTGGGCAGGAGTTTCATCTGCTGTGTCTTCTATCCCCCGACAGATATCTTTTTTCTGAGATGCTCTCTGTCCTTGTCTTGGAATGAGATTACTTGGTTTTGTCCTGGTCCTTGTTGGAGTCCTTAACAGAGGGAAACAGTCAATTGACCCCCCCCCCCCCCCCCCCCCCCCGAAAAAGTTTTATAAAACATTGTGTCTATCTTGAACTGCTGGGTGGGGTTCCTAACCTCCCATCGTGGGCAGGGGGTACATACCGTGTCTTCTTCTATCCCCTTATATCTGTTTTCCAACATGCTTTCTGTCTGTCTTGGAATGAGATTACTTGGTTTTGTCCTGGCCCTGGCCAGAGTCCTAGCTGGGAAGGTAACAGTCAAATGCATAGTTATTGTTTTGGGAGATGATATTTTTTTCTGTAAATTCTCTTGTTATGATTATATTGTTTTTATGTAATCTGCATTTGAGTGTATTCCTCTTTGTTGGATTTTTGTGTATGAATTGTAAGCATTTGAGTGTGTTCCTCTAGGGACTGTGCTTGTGTTTCACTGCTGGGATGAGACTTTTAGTGATCTCAAACTAAGTACTTTGATAGAGTGCTTTTGGAATCTACACCTGTTTCTTATTTGAACCAATTCCCCTTTGTCTTCCCTTTTCTTGGATGCTTTATTGTAATTCTAGAACTTTTTACTATCCCATTTTCTTCCTTTTTACTGGCGCTGATATGACCTTAATGTGTTGCAAGCGCCGTAAAACCCTTAAAATCAATCAATCAATCAATCATTTGGAATCTACATTTGATCCCTATTTGTTCCCAGTTCCCCTATGTCTTACTTTTTCTTGGGTGCTTTAATTGTAATTCTAGAACTTTTTACTATCCCATTTTCTTCCTTTTTACTGGCGCTGATATGACCTTAATGTGTTGCAAGCGCCGTAAAACCCTTAAAAACAAACATATCTTGAACCGCTCTCTCTGGTTCCTGACCTTCTATAGTGGGCAGGGAGGTACATACGCACTGTGTCTTCTAACACCCTATAATATGTGTTGTCCAATTTGCTCTCTGTCTTTTTCTTGGAATGAGATTACTTCGTTTTATCCAGGCCCTGTCCGGATACCCTAGCTGGGAGGGAAACAGTTAAATGTAAAGTTAGAGTTTTGGGAGATGATATTTTCTTTCCTTCTAAATCATCTCTCTGTCTCTCTCCCTTCTCTCTCTCCCCCCCCCCCTCTCTCTCTCTCTCTCTCTCTCTCTCTCTCTCTCACACACACACATGCGCGTTACAAGTCAAATAATCTCATATCAGAGGCGGCACAGACGAGTGGTGAAGGCTGTCGGAGCCCACTTAAAGAACTTTTATTTCAGAGGTGGTAGTTAAGAACCTAGCACAGGTACCACGTCTACAACTCAGCCCGTCCCGACAATTACATGTGTAATATGTACTACCGGATTTAATTCAGTGCAAGATTTTCCAGAAATACATTCTTTCTGAAATATAATACAAAAAGAGTAATTGTGACCTGTCTCTCAAAACGGTATTATGTCGGAACGAACAAAATGCTTAAAAGCCGAATTTAATGTTAACACTGGTCAAAAATATAAATTGTTGGCATTAGCACCCTAAAGCAATATCCACTTATCATGCTCAAAGCGCTTTACAAATGGTCCCTGACCAACAGCAATACTTGATGCCCGTTAGGCGACTTTACAAAAAAAAAAAATTTCGACAGAGACAACGCTGCAAACGGCCAGGTACTCATTTTACACCTGAGTACGGCGAGAGAATGTGAGTAAAGAGCCTTTTCCAAGGACTCAACTATGCGCCGAGCGAGGTTCGAACCCAGGACCTTCCGATACGAAAGCGAGTGTCATATCACAAGACCACATAATCATAGCCGCATTCACCCTCAACTTTCCTCTGTTTCCCATAATCATCACTTTTGTTTTCGACTGATTCATCTTCGACTTGTTTCTCTAGTTTCGATTTAAAACATCGATTTGTTCAACAAAGATTTCTTATGATTGATAATATACAGGTTTACACAACCAATGCAGGGGCGTGGCTATATTGGTTGATTTGGTGCCTGGCACCACATCCATCTTTTAAAAATGGATTACAGCATTTAAAATAAAATAAAACTGAGAAATGGTAAATACCGCCTCTTACTTATTTCAGTAAGACTTTTCTGTATATTTTTTTTCTTTCTTTTGTATTTACAAAAAGAGCATGTTTTAAGTCATTTTCTTCTGATTCTGGCACCACCTCATACTGTAAGCATGCCACTAATGCCACGCCACTGCCAATACGGTATTTCCTTGTTGCTTTTTTTTTTTTTTTTCAAATGCAATAATCGATTTCAGAGCTATTAGATTTTTCCATCAAAGTGGGGTGTGTCTTTTTTACGAATCCCGACAAAGTTATGGGAATTAGGTAGCAGTGGGGAGTGAACCTGGAACTCATGGAAGTGTACACCATTGGGGAGTGAACCTGGGACTGGGTTTCGTAAATTAGTTCTTTTTTACGAAACCCAGTCCCATGTTCACTCCCTAATGGTGTACACTTCCCTGAGTTCCAGGTTCACCCCCCACTGCTACCTACTTCCCATAACTTTGGCGGGTTTCGTAAAAAAGACACACCGTCAAAGTGCGAGGTTTATTATTGCAATGATAATATGTATAAAGGGTGAAAAGGCTGCTTTAACATCGTAGTTATCGATTATTTATCTATATATTTTTCTGTTGATCTAGATAAGAACAAAATATATTATATATATATATATATATATATATATATATATATATATATATATATATATATATATATATATATAGTTCGAAGATGACGTCACTCAGGGCTTTGTTATTGTTTTTGCCATCCGCGTTTGTGAGTTGTTCTCACTAAACTGTATTAACCAGACTATAAAAGTTTATGGTTACACAGAGTTTGTGTGTTGGTCCGTTATACTTCCGGATGGCAATGTTGTGAACTCCTTGGCCAAGCGCATTCTATATATATATATATATATATATATATATATATATATATATATATATATATATATATATATATATATATCATGACGAGCGATTTCTATAATTCTCGCATCTATTTCTAAACCCGTTCAAATTTTAGTGGACAATAATATTTGCAAAAGGAATTTAACACCTTGAGTTAGAACACTCAAAACATAGACAGTCTTTTTCTCCAATAAGTACTGATTGGCCCTTATATTCGGTGTGTCTTTTTTACGAAACCCGACGAATCCCGACAAAGTTATGGGAAGTAGTGAAGTAGGTAGCAGTGGGGGGTGAACCTGGAACTCAGGGAAGTGTACACCATTAGGGAGATTGGGGAGTGAACCTGGGACTGGGTTTCGGTGGGTTTCGTACAAAAGAACTAGTGCTATTACTTATTCCATTAGGTACCTGCTACGTTGTATCCATTGTTGCCCGTTTGAGAAATTAGAATGTCGTCGGGCCTTAAGACCCGATAAGGCTGACGTCAAGGAATCTTTTTTTTTTTTTTAAATTGGATTCAGTAGTCTGATGTCACGCGCCCGGCAACGGCGGCCATCTTGGTTCTAAACAAAGAAAATCATTACTTTTTATTCTTCATGCTGGCTAGAACTTTTCATTCCCTTTTCATATGCCGTGTGATCAGAATGTGTAAAAGTCAAAACATGATCAAATTGATGGTTTTTTTTCCTCTGGATACGCGTTTAAGCTCGCCGGAGAAATATTTCATACGGCGTCCGCCATTGTTCCGATAGTTTAGAGCCAGTGTTACTAAGTTACCATACGTCATTAGGAAGGAAGTGACGTTCCGACTATTGAAGACTATTAAAGGAAACGAGGTAGGTAGCCAGTTTGGCTAATTCAAATTTAATTCCAATTTTTAAAATCATGAGAAGCATGTTGGTATCCTGACATTAATAAGTCGAAAATTTACATATTAGTCGAATAGACGTCTATACATTTTTGTTTGGATATTTGAAAAAAAAAGTACATTATATATGTTGCAGTTTTTACAATGTCAACAGACTTATAAAGAAAACAAGTTTTTAAACTCTTGCGAACTACATTAAATTTAGTGCGGCTATGTGGTCTAATGGTATGACACTCGCTTTCGGATCGGAAGGTCCTGGGTTCGAGCCTCGCGCTCGGCGCATAGTTGAGTCCTTGGAAAAGGCTCTTTACTCACATTCTCTCACCGTACTCAGGTGTAAAATGAGTACTTGGCCGTTAACAGCGTTGTCTTTGTCCGAAAAATTGGAATATCGCCTAATAGGCGTCATGTCCCGTCCTTCATGTTAAATGTTGCTGTTGGCCAGGGACCCCTTGTAAAGCGCTTTGAGCACATTTAGTGGATATTGCGCTATATAAAGCTTAAAAAAAATTTTTTTTTACATGTTAGCATTGTACAAAAGACGATTTAGCATTTTATTTTTATCCCATTTTGACATTCTTTGTAATAAACTGTCTTGGCTACCATGACCTCGATCTCGGGTTGTATACTTATAACCCCACAATGGCGAGACGGACTGTCTTTTAAATCATGGATTGAGCTTTGAGATTTTTTGAGTTTTTTGTATTCTTAATATATATATATCGCAATATGCACCAAACGTACTCAAACTCAAAGCGCTTTACAAAGGGGTCCTTGGTCAACAGCAACATTTAACGTTTAGGACGGGACATGACGCCTGTTAGGTGATATTACACTTTATTCCGACAGAGACATCCCTACTCATTTTACACCTGAGTAGGTGAGTAGTACTGGTCAGAGAATGTGTATAAAGAGCCTTCTTCAGGGACTTAACTCTGCGCCGAGCGAGGCTCGAACCCAGGATCTTCCGATCCGAAAGCGAGTGTCATACCACAAGACCACATAAACAGAAAAGGACTTAGCCGCACTATGGATCTATTATATATAAATTTAATATATTGCTGCATATTATAAAGCTGACCGATTGGTGTGATACAATATGTGTTAAGTCGGGATGAACACGGTGCTGAAACGTCAATTTTAAGCGTAACTGGTCAAGAAGACGAAATGTCGGTTTTCAGCATTTTAAAATTCTATATTTCTTCTTCAATAATTCATACATGGACTCAACCCAAGTCTGATGTTTTTGGTCATAGATTCTATTCTCAGCACTTTGATCATCCCGACTTAATACCGTTTTGAGGCGGCGGGTCACATATGATAACCATTGCGACTCGGTAATCGATGAAGCCAAATCGCATTACTATCAGTTGTCACTGCTCTGCTTGTAAAAAACTAAAATTATGTAGGAGGTTGGAGTCCAATCAAACTCCGAAGAGATATGGTTAATTTTTTTTCAACGATTCAGGACATAATTTAATGCTATCGACGTTGACTTCAGTGGTTTCGTTCCACAGCATCCCGTATAAATGGCAAAGTGTGTATGATAAATCTCGTTCAACCGAACCTTCATTAAGACATGTCCATGCATACACTACTGTCATCTGCATTTTTTGCCAAATTGGGACCTAAAATTTGCCAAAATTTGCCCCAACCCCCCCCCCTCCCCCCCCCCCCCCCAAAAAAAAAAAAAATTTGCCAAGAAATTTGCCAAAAAGACCAAAATTTGCCGAATAATTTGCCGCACTTTGGGTCCTTATTTTTAGATTTTTTGACGAAACGATCCATGACTGAAGTTGGAAGTGTAAGTGACTCGATTTATTGACTTGAGAAATGGAATGACTGTGAATAGCGTTGTTACAAAGATTTTAAAGGATCATTATCCGTAGAGAGTAGCTTCCTTTGGCTTGGGCCATGGAGGTCTTTATACCGGACATAGAATACGCAGTGAAACCTCGTTTTGTCAAGGCCTAAGATTTCTACTTTCTCTTTCTCATCCAATGTTATCAGGCATGGCGTGTTTTGATGAGAGTCTGTTAAATTTGATTTTTTCCCTTTTTAGAATGATTTTTATGAAATGATTCTTATTTCCACAGCATTCTAACATTTCAGGATTAATTTGTTTGTGATTTCCAACAGGATTTAATATAAAATGGGGAGGAAGTGCTCAGTCGTAAATTGTCGAAGTGGATATCGTCCCACTCGCGATAATCCACCATCGGCACCAGATGAAAAGATTAATTCTGTTTATCGTTTTCCAACTGACGATGAAACAAAAAAGGCTTTGGATTTCACGTCTGCCCAATGTATTGAAATTTGAGGATGTGACTGATAACATGGGCGTGTTTTCTTACATTGGCTGAAAGACACTGAAATGATTCGAACCGTCGGAAGAGCCTTTCGACCTGCTAATCCACCTTCTATTTTCCCTAACGTTCCAAAATCTTGTATCCCTCTACATGCTGGCAGACATACTTGTCGTACTACAGACAGAGCAACAGCAGAGTCAAGAGCTCTTGTTATTGATGAAATGGCTGAATTTCGTGCAAGAGATTCGCTTGATGGAAAGGATTTTCATGAACGCTTTATTAACATGCTTCTTGGCATCCTGGAGGAGGTGTTGTTGGATTTGAGAGGGCTCTACACTTTCTGTAGTATACGTAGAGATGGTCCAATCTGTGATTTATCTATGTTTTTTTAATATATTATCTTCCTCAGGTTCTCTGGCTTTATCATTTGAATGCTACAAGGGCGTCAGAAAAATAAAGAATTATCCAGACTTTATTTCTAGTGACAAGCAAGTGAAGTGTTGGAGTGGGCTTGATGCATTGATTTCATTTCCAATGATGAAGATGTTCCACAGGTGAAATTTCTACAACGTAATGTTCACATTCTTAATGCCTCTAAAAATAAACGCATTTACTCCACAGAGGACCTTTTTACTGCTTTTAGTTGGTATTCATTGTCTCGTTCTCTTTATTCACAGCTTAGGAATTATTTACAATTACCATCCATTTCTACTTTACAGAAAATTACTGCTGTCAGCAAAAATATGAGTGATGCAGCTTTATTTACCTCTATTTTCAGGAGCATCAGTGAGCGCAGCCGGGGATGTATATTGATTGTGGATGAAATTTACATCAAAGCCTCTTTGTCGTATCGTAATGGTGAAGTCTTTGGTTATGCTCATGATTATCCTGACAGAGCAGCTACAACAATGCTTGGTATTATGGTGAAATGTCTTTTTGGTTCAAAATCTTTCCTTGCCAGACTTGTTCCGTGTCATTCATTAACTTCTGAATTTCAATTTCAACAGGTTGCTGAAGTCATTACAACTGTGGAGGAATGTGGAGGAAATGTTGTCGCCATTGTATGTGATAATAATAGAGTTAATCAGTCTTTTTTTCAGAAATTTGACAGAGATGATGAGCAAAAGCCTTGGATTGCTAAATCCCCAGTCTCTACTAATCACAAACCTCTTTTTTTGATTTATGATTCAGTTCACCTGTTAAAGAACATACGTAATAATTGGATTTCAGAAAGAACTGGTACCATTGCTTTTTCACCTTTAGATAGTCCTGACCCCACAGACAAGAAGATGGCTAAATGGTCGGATTTGATCGCACTATATGATCATGAAACATCTGAATTTTCATTGCGCATGTCTAAATTAAATAATGTTTGTCTTAGGCCTTCTAACATCGAAAAGCAGAAAGTTTCTCTTGTTCTTGATGTCTTTTCAGAAAATACAAGTGCAGCCCTCAAGTCTTCATCAGCTTCGACACAGTCATGGAAAGATACGGCTATATTCATTGATAATGTGATATGTTTATGGAAAGTTTTCAATACAAAAGATCCTCTCCGACAGACTCGACTTCGAGATCCTGATATGGCAGTAATCAGGGATAAGGAGCATCACCAGCTGGATATTCTGAACTCATGGGCAGATATGGCATTACATCTTACTCCACTTTCTAATCCTCGTATGCATTCTCTTACAGCAGATACAGCCAAAGCTCTCTTCTGGACCTGCAAGTGCTTTATTGATTTGGCACATTTTCTCTTGTCCTCAGATAACAGTCTCCATCATGATTATGTCGCTCTTGATTTTTTTCAACAGGATGATATTGAAAGCCATTTTGGTCATTTACGCAGATCAGCAGGGTGTAACTATTACATTTCAGTAGAGAATGCCTCACATACCAATACCATTGATCGTGCCAAGCTCATGCTGGAGAGCATGACAACAGATGTTGATTACAGTGGAGCACCGCATGCTTGTAATTTATGTGACCTTCCATTTTCTGACAATGATATTTTGCTTTTAGATTCACTTCCAGACTTTCCTAGTAAACTGTCAACTGATGAGACAATGCCTCTTTTTTATATTGCAGGTTATATTGCATCGAAACACCCGGATCTCCAAGGTAACATGTCATCGTTTCCCACTGAGACTACTTCTTTTACAGCAACGCTTTCTCGTGGTGGTTTGAGCTGTCCTTCAGAAGGACTTTTTCAATTTGTTCTCTTGTGTTTTGGATTTTTCAGACAGTCAGTGGAGCTATCATGTAGACGTAGATATCTCAATTTATTCAAAGAATTTCCTCGTTTTTTCAGATTGGACTGTTCCATACCAGACGCTGCAATTTCAAGACTCGTTAATATTTTGCTAAAGAATTATTGCAGGGAAAATGTGGAGGAAAGAAATGTTGAGCGGAGTGCAAGGAAGATAAGACAGCTGACATCAACATAAGACATCATTATCAAGCATCCTTTCTCCCCCCTCCCCCCCCCATGCCCCAATGTTAAATTTTTATGTCCACGAATGTGAATATTAATTTTCGAATTTCAGAGACACCCTCAAATAATTTTCTTCTTATATCCTCAGAATTGCCAGTATTACTTACAGGGCCATGTATGTAGTTCTATGTATTTATTTATTTAAAAAAAAAAACAAAAAAAAAAACAACCTTAATGCGGCCACATTTTGAATGTGACGGTCACAAGCCCGTTAAACGCAGAGTGAGGTACAAATTGTATCATGAAATTGAATCATCTGGATTATTCTTCCAATGGATTAAGATTATGGTGTATTTCTTATTTGGATAAATATTTCTGAGGATTAATTTGTGGTTGTGATATTCATGGCATGTAAGTAGACACCCTTAGATTTGGATATTTTTCACTTTCTTTTTCTTGCTTGACTACTTGTCAAGTTGTATTCCAACAATGTGAATAATAGCATTTCTATCCCTCACTACTATTACTCTTAAGTTAATAGACTTAGATTAAAAGTACATGTCAATGCTAATGGAGAATATGAACTAACAACTAATAACAATGAAATATGAAATAGATATAGTCTTCTTAGAAATAAGTAGTAATCATGTCATGATAATCATCCTTATTATTATTATTATTATTATTATTATTATTATTTATTATTATTATTATTATTATTATTATTATTATTATTATTATTATTATTATTATTATTATTATTATTATTATTATTATTATTATTATTATTATTATTATTATTATTATCTTATTATCATTTTAACTATCATCATCATCATCATCATCATCATCATCATCATCATCATCATCATCATCATCATCGTCATCATAATAATAATAATAATAATAATAATAATAGATCTTTATTGTCCATAAATATGGCAATGTGTCATAGAAATAGAAATATTCAGATTTTATGGGGTTCCTTCTTGATATTTCGTACTGTTTACAAAATAATAACTATCAATTTGCATTGCCCTTAATTAACCCACCTGTGATTTAAGCAATTATAATCAAGGTTAGCTATCATCAGAGGAATATGTATTTAAACTAGAATCATGAAAAATATAATTTCTCAATAAAAATAGTTGTAGAGAGGCACTTTTAAAAAGCGTTTTAAACGTTTCGTCATTCGTACAGATTCATTGAGGGCCAGTTTTTAGGCCCCCAATAGAATCGAGTCACTTCCGGGGTATGTGACCTACTGTCTGTTCACCTAGGCTTGGGCCCAGGCAAAGCTGCAATATTTCTCAAGTTTCGCACTTTTTTTTTCGTTACACTGTATTTAGTTTTCGCTTCTTTTTTTTTTCCCCCAAAATTTGCCACGCGATTTGCCAATTTTCCCAAAATTTGCCACGATTTGCCAATTTTGGGAAATTTGCCAAAATTTGTGGATCGCCCTGATATTTGCGGCCGCAAAAAATGCCGATGACAGACATTATACAGACGCGGAATACGTACACATTTTATTTTCTTCATTGAATCGGTCCATACTTGCGGGCAAAAAAAGTTTGTATTTTCTTGAAGTGATTTGACTCAGTTTTTTCCTTTTAATGACTTCAGTTCAAGCATAGTGCGAAGTAACCAATGAAACCTGATATTTTCAAAGGCCCCCTTTATTATCATGGCTGATCAGAATAGCAGCAAATACATCTGTCGCTGTCGGTATGTTAGTGATACCTCTATTTATGAAAGGTGTTCATCACTTTCTCGCCAATGATATTTTCTAACAGTCGCCATTGGTAGCCCGATGTCCGATCCTGCAGGTTAAAATACTAAATAACAGGAGAAAATGGAAACAGCACAGTATTGTTTCCGTCCGAAGACTTTACATTTTCACATTTATTGTTAGTATTTTTACGATCCCATGGTTCAGGCATCCCCCCCCCCCTTTTTTTTTCATCACTCTATATTTGTGACCCCTCGTCTCAAAACGGTATTATGTCGGGATGGACCAGATGCTAAAAAGTCAAATTATAGTTAAACTGGTCAAAAATATGAAACGTTGGTATTTAGCACAGTAAAATATGATATTCCTTCTCCTCTATAAAGCATAGAAACTCAACGTAAGCATGATATTTCTGGCTACAAATTCCATTTTCAGCATCTTAATCATCCCGACTTAATACCGGTTTGAGACGAGAGGTCACATTTATCCTGTAGGTTCCAAAGGCTGAGAGTCTATAGAATGGATAAAATTTACTAGTTACCCTCCGTTGTGAACGAGAAACAGACAGTTGAATTTGCCTATTTTTTTGTAGCAAGATGAATACAGATAGCTAATTAAGAATTAAGAACACGTAAATTTTGTTATTCTCATCATCCTGTATTTAGACATAAATTTGATTTTCTGCGTCTCGTTTGGTGGGACACAAGGCCATACTGACGTGATGAGCTAACAATCTACACGAGATAGAATGTTCCGTGTGTTTAAAAAAAAAATAGAATATTTATTGCCGTGATTTGATCAATGTTTCAATTATCCAATGACCTGTTAACCGTTTTTGAAAGGGTATCGTATCAGTGGTTGTTGTTGTTGTGGTGATGTTGGTTATTGCTATTGTTATGGCGATGTGGAGTCGTAGGGATTTAGTTGTAATATGATACGGGAAATATCCGACGATAAACTTATTAACTCATCCAGGTTTATGTCAACAGGTTGGGGGGGGGGGGGGGAAAAAAAATTGATTACACCAAGGAGAAATAGAAGAGGACGAGGAGGGTGACGAAGAGGATGTTGGAGTGAAAATGAAGAGTAGATTGAGGATATTGAAGAAGAAGAAGAAGAAGAAGAAGAAGAAGAAGAAGAAGAAGAAGAAGAAGAAGAAGAAGAAGAAGAAGAAGAAGAAGAAGAAGAAGAAGAAGAAGAAGAAGAAGGAGGAGGAGGAGGAGAATAATAATAATAAATTAAATTGCATATCTGCATGTTTGTCTGTCTGCTATTGAAATGTTTATTTATATGGTTAACCTGAAAAACAAAAGAAATCGGAGTAGAAGGAGGAGGAGGAGGAGGAGGAGGAGGAGGAGGAGGA
This sequence comes from Berghia stephanieae, assembly GCF_034508935.2. Lineage (NCBI taxonomy): Eukaryota > Metazoa > Mollusca > Gastropoda > Nudibranchia > Aeolidiidae > Berghia > Berghia stephanieae. The sequence continues at coordinate 43,240,194 of NC_088368.1, read as the reverse complement.
GGAGGAGGAGGAGGAGGAGGAGGAGGAGGAGGAGGAGGAGGAGGAGGAAAAAGAATAGCAGCAGCAGTAAGAAAATGAGAAAGAGGGGGACGAGAGGAAGTAGTCGTAGTAGTAGTAGTAGTAGTAGTAGTAGTAGTAGTAGTAGTAGTAGTAGTAGTAGTAGTAGTAGTAGTAGTAGTAGTAGTAGTAGTAGTAGTAGTAGTAGTAGAAGAAGAAGAAGAAGAAGAAGAAGAAAATACATTTTAATAGGAGTTTACCCCGATTTTAACAGGCTCTGGACATTTTATATTCTTAAAATAAATAAAGAAATATGATAAAAGATAAAAGCAAAGCAATTTGAATTTCTTACATATCAATAGTCTTCAACAGTCGTGACGTCACTTCCTCGTAATGACGCATGGTAACTTAGTAACTGGCTCTAAACTATCGGAACAATGGCGGACGCCCTTATGAAATTCTTCTCCAACGAGCATAAAAGTGTATCCAGAGGAGAAGAACATTATAAATATGATCATGTTTTGACTTTTACACATTCTGATCACAAGACATATGAAAAGTTCTAGCCAGCATGAAGAATAAAAAGTAATGATTTTCTTTGTTTAGAACCAAGATGGCCGCCGTTGCCGGCGACGTGACATCAGACTATTGAATCCAATAGACAGTGGATTTGACACACATCATCGGCGAATCGTCATTTACAAAATAAAAATCATGATACAAAAAGGTGGGTTTCCAATTTAGACTCGAACGCCAATAATGTGTGTGAACTTCTAATATTCTGGGGGAGAACGTTCCAGAAATCCAAACGATTGTGCAAGAATTTTGAGAGATGTTTTCGATTTAGATACGTTTGTCCTTTCGCTAATCGATCTATCGATCTAAGATTTCTACTCTGACAAATAGGTGTGTACAAGTACAACGCCATAGAAATATGGTGGGGTATGACTCTTTTGTATGTTATAGACAACGAAACATATTTTATTGCGATAGACAAGCGTCCTGTCCTAAGGGTAGCAAATATAATTGATGTTGTCCGTTTCATGCAATTGAAACCGGGATAAACTCCGACTCCGTGGGCCGTATGGCTCTGAAGGACTACAACTAAACATAATATTTTATAGTTGATGCATTTCCCAACGGGAAACCAACGCAAATCTTTATGGAAATCAGAAGCAGATGACTTTTTGACATTTTTTTTTCAAACTCGTCTCGCTGTGTTGATGTGTACAATTCGAAGATTTTTCATATTTTCTTTGGGGATGGTAATTTAAGGGAAGTTGCAATAATCCAGTTTGGATAACACTAAGGCATTTATCAAAAGTTGATCTAGACGTCTATGTTCAAAGGAATCAATTATTTAATTTTACTTATTCTTCTGATTTCGATGCGCATGCACTTGATACAGTGTTAACTTGTACTGGCATTGGAAGGTTACAGTCGAAATAGACGCCAAGATTATTTATACTTTGGTGACAGATTCAACAACAGTAGTTTAAAACTTAATCGTTGAAGTGTCAATTTGTTTAAGTATGTTGGGCCTTCTTCTTCTTCAAGTACCAAGTCTGTGCCAGACATCGGTGATCATGGTACACCATTCATCTCTCTGATCAGATAACCTCAGAAAACTAATATTACTCTTCTCTTTCTTCGTTGGGCCTAGCATTAATTAAAATCTCTGTTTTATCATCATTCAACATTGATTTGTTATGATTCATCCAATTCTTGATTTTCATAACGCTTATTCAATCCTATTTATCAAATTACTTAAATCAGTAGCGTATACAGACTCATGAATTCGAGAATCATATACATTCAAATGAAAGGAGCGTCCGAATGCACGTATAACATAATATGAAAGATCGCAGGTACATTGTAAGAAGAACGGGTCCAAGGACCGTGCCCTGGGGTATACCAACATATAGTACCTGGCTGTCTGATTTGACACCATCTACCACGACAGATTGTCTCCGACAAACAGGGTATGATTTAAAACACTCTATGGAGGTCCTATAATCCAAATAAATTCTCAAGTCGAGCCAACAAAATGGCATGGTCTATGGTGTCAAGTGCTGCAGATAAATATAATAGACACAAAAGGAGATAGAGGGTGACATGAAATGGTTAATGATAGACGAAAGGATATATTTTATCAGTGTCCATAAAACCCCAACGAATTTAAGAAGAGCGTTTCTCCACATCCGGGGTGAAAGTAAACTTGAGGGGTTTGCTAGGTTTCCAAAACAGACTAGCCTCGAATTCTGTGTCCCAACTGTCGTCTGCCAAACCAACTGTCGTCTTTTGTAAGAGTTTCGCCACGATGAGATACAACTCATGTTCAAAGAGGCGTCTTCCAGGACACCCACGTTTTCCCATCCCGAAAGGAAGAACGGCCCAATTGTTGTCCTGATGTCCTTTACTAGTACGTCCTCCTTGTCCGTTCTCGTCCCATTTGTTTTGACGTAGCCAGCGTTCAGGCACAAACTCTTCGGGGTTTTCAAAGAGGTTGTCATCATGACGAGCCATTCCTGTATGAACACTAAGGTTTTTGCTGGTACACGATATCCCCCTAGAACAACGTTTTCGGGCAATACCCTCGAAGGCCCAAGAGGAACAAGGCCTCTGCTTCTGTACACTTCCTTCAAACAAGCCTTCAAGTAGGGCATTTTATCCAGATGTTCTTGAGTCACATCCTTATCATCTTTGCCGAGAACGCTGGTGATTTCCTCTCGGAGTGTTTCCTGTTTGTCTGGGTGTTTGGCTAGAGTGTACAGCATAATTTGTAACCCTGCAGCTGACGAGTCAATTGCTGCTGTATAAAGTCTGTCCAATATCAATGCTGCATCGTCCACTGTCAGGTCTTTGAGAATCGTCCTCAGCATGCTTGGTTCCTCAGAATCCAAATTCCCACTCTCTCTCTTGGTGTCTAAAATTTCTTTGGCTTCAGTAACGTATTTTTTGAACATTTTATATAAGTAATTCGCAGCCCACTCAAATTTTCTGTAATCTTTACTTCTGTAAAATCGGAACGCATTTGAACCTCCAACAGCAGTAGAGAATAAAACCTCAAAAAGGTCCAGAGTTGCTTTTTGCATGTCTTTTGTTTCTTCCGATTGAACGTTGTCCAAGAAGCCGAGTCTTTTGTTAAAGAAAGCTGTCCCAGCACTCTCAGCAAAGTATGCCATACAAGCTTCTTCTGTTGTCTGGGATTTCATAAACTCAGTGTCCTTAGTTAATATCTGAACGAAATCATCCGCTACTGGATTCATCATAGGAAGATATTGGGACAACTCTTTGGGCTTCAATAACAACTTCTGTATAGGATCTCGGAGTTTCCACCATTCAGAGCCCTGCAAAGTTGTCACATTGGCTCGTCAATGAGCTCGCTTGTAGTAAACATCGAAAATTTCTAAATTTGGCCGGAAGGGATATTTCCCCTCAGATCGCATCACGGTTGCGATGTCCTTGGGATCGGTGATCATAATTCCTGGCCTGTTCAACAGGAATTTGAAGATTGATCCGTACTCTCTAACCATTTCGTCTAGAAGAAGGTGCACTTGCCCCATTGTGTGATTGCCAAACGGTTTCAGATGGAACATAAATCCTATGAAAGGTATGTTGTAGCTACCGCCAGGACCAGGGAGGGCGTTGAATGGTTTTGCTGTCGCCTTATTATCTGGGTCGACTCTATCAAGTGGGCAGGACTCTGCCTTGGCCGACACTGAGTACATTCGCAATGATGTGATATTTACTTGATGATTTGTCTTGGGTTTCCTCATCCTCAAGGAAGAGATACATCTTGTTGTTCTGAAAAAGGAGAACATTTCCTCCCTTGGATGCAATCAATCTGATGTCAAGAGAAAAAGACAATCATAATACAGAGGTATATATTATTTTAATGACTCCTGCAAAATCACATAATGAGAGCGATGTGTCTGCCAAATGCAATAAAAATGTTGTATAAATAAAAAAATATTTATTTATTTATTAAAATTATTATTATTATTATTATTATTATTATTATTATTATTATTATTATTATTATTATTATTATTATTATTATTATTATTATTATTATTATTATTATTATTATTATTATTATTATTATTATTAATATTATTATTATTATTATTATTATTATTATTATTATTATTATTATTATTATTATTATTATTATTATTATTATTATTATTCAAACAATGTGAGTGAGTATCCTTAACCGTTTATAATCTGATCGTTAAAATTCACTGAAAAACGACACATAAAAGTGGCTTGGTAAGGACAATAACAGCATAGGGCTGAGTGACGTCAATTTCGTTCCTTCTATATGACCATTATGTATTAATAATGAAGAGTGGGCAAGATGTATGCTATTTGCTTCGTGCGAATATGTGGTCTAGTGGTTTGACAATCGCCTTCGGATCGGAAGGTCCTGGGTTCGAGCCTCGCTCTACGCATAGTTGAGTATTTGGAAAAGGCTTTTTACTCACATTCTCTCACCGTACTTGGGTGAAAAATGAGTAATTGGCCGTTATCTGCGTTGTCTCTGTCGGAAACAAAATTGTAATATCGCCTAACAGGCGTCATATCCCGGTCTACATATTAAGGGTTGAATGAATGAATGAATAAATGAATTTATATAGCGCCTATATCCACAATGTGCTCAGGGGCGTTTTACAATATGCAAATAAAACAAAGCAATAAATTGATAATTTAAGCATAAAATATATCATATTTCAATAGCATCAATCAATTTGTAATTTAATTACCACGCACTGTGCTACAAGATGAAAATTTAGGATATCTATTATATTCAGGCCTGATAGAAATGTTAAACATCAAATGATTTTCTAAAGAGGTGTGTCTTAAGTTTCTTTTTAAAATTTTCAAATGTCGGACATTTTTTGAGGGATGAAGACAGTTGGTTCCATAAGACGGGTGTCGCTGGCTAAAAGATCTCTCACTAAAAGACAATCTACAGCGAGGAAACTGGAAGAGATCTTGACCACTGGATCTAAGTTCTCTCTCCGGCACATAGATATTAACCATATTTTGTAGGTATACAGGAGGAAACATTTAAAAGCATAGTACAGAATTTTGAAGATAATTCGGCTGTTAACAGAGAGCCAATGCAAAGTTATTAATATCGGCGTTACATGCTCTTTCACCCCAAAACCAGTCACCATTCTAGCAGTTCTATTTTCCAATTTCTGAAGCTGTCTAAATATATATTTTGGTGACGATTGTAACAGAGCGTTACAGTAGTTTATTCGGTTTAGTACAAATGATGTCATTAATGTTTTGACAGTCTCAGTATCCGAAAGATGTCTAATTCTATAAATTTTATGGAGATGAAGATGACAAATCTGAGCAACTTTACCAACATGAGCGTCCATACACAATCGTGAATCTAAATATCCACCCAAATTCCTGACATTTCCACTATTTACAATCTTAATTTGACTTCCAGCAATGCTCAATAAATCTATTTCTGTTCTTTTCCAGTTATTTCCATAACATCTTATTATTTCCGTTTTATCCTCATTTAACTTTAATTTATTTAAAACCATCCAATCTTTTATGTCTTTCACGCACGCTTCCACTCGAAATACAATGTCCACTCTCGTATCGTTAGTAACAGGGAAAAAATTTGAGTATCGTCGGCATACAAGTGAAAATTCAACTCATACGCCGAGATTATAGCATTTATGGGTGTTGTATACAAGGTATATAAGAGGGGTCCCAGGACAGAACTCTGGTGTACCCCAAACTGCAGAACGCTAATATCAGGAAGAAAATCTTCAATAGCAACACACTGTGTGCGGTCAGAGAGATAAGATTCAAACCAGTCCAAAACAAAATTTTGAATATTAGAATCGGTTTGAAGTCTGTTTAAGAGCAACTTTCGATCAATAGTATCGAATGCGGCACTTAAATCAAGCAGTATGAGCACTACCGTCTTCTTATCAGCAACATAATTAACAAGATCATTGTGCACTTTGATCAAAGCAGACTCAGTGCAGTGTCCCTTGCGATAAGCAGACTGTACCATTGATCGAAAGTTGCTCTCATCTCAAAAGGTATTCAATTTAGAGCATACAATTTTTTCTATTATTTTTTGTCCAATGAAGGCTTTTTCAACTGCTTTCTTAAGGCATGTTGTAATTGAAGAGGTGTTAAGACTAGATTGAACGATGTCGAGAATCACCGTCGCCAGCTCTTCTACACAATCCTTTAGAAGCCATGTCGGGATAGGGTCAAGCCGGCATGTCTTCTTCTGCAGTAGTTTGATTACATCTTTGATGTCTTGTAGTGTGGTGACAGACCATTTATCCAAAATATGGTTCGTTTCTTTATCTGCTGCTTTGGATTATTCAGGCTGTTCAGATTCATGTTGGTCAAGTTGTTTTCTGATGTTGGCAATCTTGTCGTCAAAATAAGTATTAACATTTTTATCGAGCTCATTTGCATTTTGGTAATCTGGTAGTTTTGGTGTTTCTGATTCAGGGGAGGTAAGTCTGTTTATTATTTTGTAAAGCTCCTTTTTGTTGTTTTTATTGTTTTCTATTTCCTCCTTCAGACTGTTTATCTTTGCTGCTTTGATTTGATTGTTCAATTTTTTTCTTCCATTAACGTATTGTTCTTTGCTAACATTCTCCTCTTCCAGATCTTTGCAACTCTTTCCTTGTTTCATTTTACTTTTCTTAATTTTTCTCCACCTTCTTTCCAGTTTTCGTACGATCCGCTTCTGAACACGGACTGCCTCCGTATACCAGGATCCATTAATAGGTTTAATGGTTATCGTTTTTAATATATCAGGGGCGTGTTTGTCAAATATCTTTTTCTGTCTTGAATTGTAAGTTTCAACTTTTTCTGACACACATTTGATTTTGGAAATCGCAGGTACAAGCTCTATCTTAATATCTTGTTTAAATTTATGTAAATCAATGTTTTTGGTTTTCTTGTACACAATTGTCTTTTTCGAATGGCGTGGCTTGGAGTTCTCAGTTTCAATTGTTATAAGCTGGTGATCGGATAGGCCACAGTCAGTCTGTTGGATCTGTGTTATTGAATTGTCACTGTTGTTATTGATGACAACGTCAAGAATATTATGTCCTTTCTGATGTGTCGATTCTTTAACATATTGTCTAAGATTAAAAGATTCAATAAATTTCTAAAAAAAATTGAGTACTGCTGTCTTCTGTGTTATCAATATGAAAATTTGAATCACCTAAAATTAAAAGCTTTCCTCTTTCCGTTATTTTGTCCAAGAGATAGTTTTCGAATTCATCAAGGAACCGACTCACTGTATTTTTGTTCTTTGTATTTGGTGGGGTTCTATATATAGATTCCAATCACGCGGTAGCTAAAATTAGCAATGGTGACCATGAGCTCAATATGTTCAAAGTTTTTGAATTCAATTTCATTGTGTACTCTATGAACGTTGAGTCCTTTTTTTATATATAGCAAGTACACCACAACCAGACTGGCCTGACGAACGTTTTGGACTTGGGCACAGTAACCCTCAAAGCACGATTTCATTTACTATGTTTCCTTCTTCCTCATGAAGCCAAGTTTCCGTTAAAATCAATAAATCAATGTCTTTCTCAACAATCATATCGTTAATTAGAATCGTTTTGTTTCTTGCTGATCGTACATTCTGTGTTGAAAATTGTAGACGTGAATGTTTTGACTTAATTGTATGGACAGGTGTGTCGGCTACAATGGGGACAGTTGTGAGTGTGGAGGGGGGGGGGGGGGCGTAGTGGTTGGAAACGGGGAGGCAGTCGGTGGCCGATGATGTTTTTGACCACTGATTGTTTTCGTTTACCTCCACGCCGCCCCCGCCCGTACAGATGGTATGAATGGAACGGGTAACCGTTGTTACACAATGGGGTTTTAACGAAATCGGGTCGAACGAGACGCCGAACGTCGAACCCGAACGGATATAGCCTTCTCACGTGACCATGAACGAGATCTGGATAGTGAAGACTCTCAAGCGGTATGCAGCATCGGATCTAAGGTATATATTGTGTTAGGGGAGGGGCAAGGTCAGTGTCATTCAATAGTATATAATTGTGCACGTGGCGCTCTATACAGAGAGAAAATTATAAATTGATTACGGGCGAAGGTGGGGGGAGGGGGGGGGGGGGGTTGACCCACAAACGATCGAGGTGTTGGGCTTCGGGTAGACCATGATACGAAATCAAAGAGAAAAGGCCGCTGGTACTTGGATGGTGGAAATGGTTGGGGGGGGGGGGGGGTAGTGACAATCAGCATGGGATGTATATATTAACATTAATAATACAGGCAATATATGACCAGGGATGTGTATTGTTTGTGTATTGTTTGTATATGTTTGTGTGTGTGTGTGTGTGTTTGTGTGTGTGTGTGCGCGCGCGTGTGTGTGAAAGAGATTACACAAAAATACCTTTCTCGGGAGCTTCCAAATGATTACGTATACGATAAATTTGAAAACCATATTGTTGAATCAGCTTGCAAAAAGGAGAACATTTATCCTTGTTTCACAAAAATAGGTTTAGAAATAAAAATTTTTTCTAGTAGATTGATTTTGAAAAAAATATTGCTCAATTTTTTAAATTTAATGATAGTTTCTTTATTTTCCGGTCGGTTTTCTTGATTTATATCTCATTTTTCAATTCCCAATGCGACGAGCACACTGATGTATCTCGTGTGATTCAAAAGCGTTGTTTGTTTTTTTAATATATATATATATATATATATATATATATATATATATATATATATATATATATATATATATATATATATATATACTGAGAGTCCTCACTAATTAATTCCTGAGCGTTGATATGGTGACGCAGTTATTACATACAAGACCTTGCAGTCGAGTCGGCAGGGCTTTTGGGTTACATAATCACTATTTACCCATCGGTCAGCGGTACTCTTTGATGTATACAACACTCACCGCCTTTACGCAAAGTCGCCTGCCCATAAATCAAGAGATGGTCTCTTAACTGTTCACAAGCGAACTGTCAAACGAGCAATCGATGATTGGATAAGAATCTCAAGATCTCATATAATAAGGTAAGTTTTGGAGAGGTGATATACCCCCACCCGTCATCGGACAGAACTTTCATTGCGTTATATCATATTAGCTCCGCCTCCTCTTTCTATTCCGGAGTGACGAGATTAGACGAGAGGACGCGAGAAAAAACTGATCACGTGATCGGTAAGTCGTTCGTTCGGTGTCCGTTCGGTGAGCAACTATAACTCTGTATTATGATTAGTTGTCAACGTATCAAAACAACAAATGGACGGAGTGGAAAATGGCGCTGAACATTTCTTCTTGTTTAAAATAGTTGTCATAAATATAAGAATGTTGTAAAAAGTCATTGATTAAAATCCACAAAAAATATCACATAAGATGCACTGTCCTTTTAAAAATATGAACATGTAAAAATTCCAATTGAATGTCAATTCCTTTCAATTAAAGAAGTCAAATGAAACGGAGCAAACGACACAGCACCCTGTCAGGCGCAACACACAATACTAATGCTGCTCGTCAGGACCCCTTGCACAGCGCTTTAAGCACGTGTAGTGGATGTTGCCCTATATCAAAGCTCAAGTTTTTGTTGTTGTTATTTTCTTACCCAAAAATTACTGAGTTCGAATCTCGGTCGTGTGGTGTTGCCTTGAACAAGTCATTCTTTGCGGCGCTGCGCTGCGACTAACGACTGGATTAGGCGCTATGTGCTTTTGTGGAATTAAGACGGTGTTTCTTTTTTACGAAACCCGCCGAAAGTCGCTGAAACCCATCTCCCATTTTCCAAGGTTCACTCCCCACTGGTGTACACTTCCCTGAGTCCTTGTTCTCTGCTCATTGCTGCCTACTTCCCATAACTTGGTCGGGTTTCGTAAAAAAGAACCCCCCCCCCCCCCCCCCCCCGTATAAAA
>NC_088368.1:43192758-43225258 GCF_034508935.2 Berghia stephanieae | reverse complement strand
ACAGGCACAAGTAACAACCAACGAAGACTGGTACATCCAGATTTACAGGCACAAGTAAACAACTAACGAAGACTGGTACATCAAAATTTACAGACACAAGTAACAACCAATGAAGACTGGTACATCCAGATGTATAGACACAAGTAAACAACAAACGAAGACGGGTACATCCAGATGCACAGGCACAAGTAACAACCAATGAAGACTGGTACATCCAGATGTATAGACACAAGTAAACAACTAACGAAGACTGGTACATCCAGATGCACAGGCACAAGTAACAACCAACGAAGACTGGTACATCCAGATGTACAGGGACAAGTAACAACTAACGAAGACTGGTACATCCAGATTTACAGACACAAGTAACAACCAACGAAGACTGGTACATCCAGATTTACAGACACAAGTAAACAACTAACGAAGACTAGTACATCCAGATTTACAGGCACAAGTAAACAACCAACGAAGACTCGTACATCCAGATTTACAGACACAAGTAAACAACTAACGAAGACTAGTACATCCAGATTTACAGGCACAAGTAACAACTAACGAAGACTGGTACATCCAGATTTACAGGCACAAGTAACAACTAACGAAGACTGGTACATCCAGATGCACAGGCACAAGTAACAACTAACGAAGACTGGTACGTCCAGATTTACAGGCACAAGTAACAACCAACGAAGACTGGTACATCCAGATTTACAGGCACAAGTAACAACTAACGAAGACTGGTACATCCAGATGAACAGACACAAGTAACAACCAACGAAGACTGGTACATCCAGATTTACAGGCACAAGTAACAACCAATGAAGACTGGTACATCCAGATGTATAGACACAAGTAACAACCAACGAAGACTGGTACATCCAGATGTACAGGCACAAGTAACAACCAACGAAGACTGGTACATCCAGATTTACAGACACAAGTAACAACCAACGAAGACTGGTACATCCAGATGCACAGGCACAAGTAAACAACTAACGAAGACTAGTACATCCAGATTTACAGGCACAAGTAAACAACCAACAAAGACTGGTACATCAAGATTTACAGGCACAAGTAACAACCAACGAAGACTGGTACATCCAGATTTACAGGCACAAGTAAACAACTAACGAAGACTGGTACATCCAGATGCACAGGCACAAGTAACAACCAATGAAGACTGGTACATCCATATTTACAGGCACAAGTAAACAACTAACGAAGACCGGTACGTGATGATTTACAGGCACAAGTAACAACAGCTGACAAGTTTTCTAGAGCAGGGGATAGGTCTTCATTCTCGGTGTCAGATGATTGTTCTTGACATAATAATCACTATCTGGTGGGTCCAACCGCAGCCATCGCTAACGTATTATAGCCTGACACTAGAACCTCTAAGACGTATAGATTGACGCCATTTTTAAAGGTTTGTGCAGCGCCTAGTGAGTTGTCGTTAGTGGAGCTCAGGGAAACTTGTGATTCCATTGGTTGAAGTATTGAATACAACTCACAATTTGTTTTCTTTTATCGTCAAAGACTTGTCTTTTTACGTAAATTTCTGGTCAGTGTCAGGCTATAAGTTAACGATGGCTACGGTCCAACTTCTGATCAAACTTTTTTTTCCCACCCCGGTTGACGGTACCTGGAAATAGATCCGAAGACTATTGAACTTTTGTTGCAGCAGAAGTTGGAGGCAGAGTTTGTGGTCCAAATATAGACGACAGACTTGGTGACCTTGTCCCTTGTAACGTCGAATCTAATCTCCGCTTCCTTCACGGACTGGTGATTTTATCAATAGACTAAAAATCAAAGCCTACTCCCCTGCTTTGTTGATGTCGGCTTTTATGACGAGCTATTCAGAAAATATCTACGATTGTCTGAAAATCTTCGTTTGATTATTTTTAGCATTTTAACACTTTCAGCGCCACTGGCCGCACTGTGCGGTCAGAGCAGAATCTGTTCTACTGGCATTGGCCGCACTCGCACAGTGCGGCCGGTCTTGAAAGGCAAAAACAATAATGTAATCCAATCCTACTTTCTACAAAAGTACTATAAATTGAACCAATGGTATCATTTTTTTTTTCATCAGAACATTCAATTCGTCTAGGTGAGTATTTTAATTGATATTTTGCACCGAATTCGAATGTCGCTTTTTCTTAGCTTATCATTCTCATTCTATGCCTGTCCTAAAATGAACACTAGATTGTTGATGATAAGCGACCCACCACCTCAAGGGGGGTATTTTATCGAGATGAATAGTACCCCTTGTGGATCTATTTCCAGGTACAGCAATGGCTTGGGGAAAAAAGTTTGATAAGAAGTTGGACCGTAGCCATCGTTAACTTATAGCCTGACACTGACCAGAAATTTACGTCAAAAGACAAGTCTTTGACCACAAAAGAAAACAAATCGTGAGTTGTATTCAATAGTTCAACCAATGGAATCGATAATCGTAGAAAACGGTAAGGGCTACCTGAAGCGATCAGCTTCAACCAATGGAATCACAAGTTTCCCTGAGCTCTACTAGCGACAACTCACTAGACGCTGCACAAACCTTAAAAAATGGCATCAATATATGTCTTAGAGGTTCTAGTGTCAGGCTATAATACGTTAACGATGGTTGCGGTTGGACCCACCAGATAGTGGTCATTATGTCAAGAACAATCATCTGACACCGAGAATGAAGACCTATCCCCTGATCTAGAAAACTTGTCAGCTGTTGTTACTTGTGCCTGTAAATCACCACGTACCCCCAAAAGAGGATTTTAGAACTACCAAGATGAGAAATACGAACTTCGAATGTTTTCCAATGCAAAGAATAGTTTTGTGTGTGTTGAACCCGTGACCTCAAGAAGTCAGGGAGAAAGGCTCTAGCTAGACTAAGGTTTGAAGCGACTTATTTTTGGGTCGTGGATAGCTCATACGGTAGAGTCACTATCTCCCCGGCCAGGCTAAGTTGTCGTGCCATAAAGGCCGCGGGTTTGAGCCCGCCGCGAAGTTTTTATTCTCTGTTGTCTTCTGGCACTTTCCTATTCACTTCATTTCTTGCTATTATAAAGAATAGTTTATATTCTCCGCCGTAACGAAGATAAACTAACCCCACGTTTCAAGTTCGTGGTAATAAATTGGATTTCCACCACCCAGTTCTCCCCAATACAGTAGCGCTTTGAAAAGGTGGATCACATCGTTGACTTCTAAGGCATGTGAATCTTGACAGTTTTCCCTCGAGGATGAGAGACGCATGCGCACAATCAACATGACGTTCTCTCTCATAATTTTTCCGCCGGTGACGTCACAGACTATGAGTGACGTCCAATCAAGGGACGCTACTCTTCCGCTAATCTCATTCCCTATATGATCTGGGAACATTCGTCTTTTCTTTCCTTTCCTTTCACTTATATATTCTTCATTGACAACAACAATTGTATCTCTGTACTAACAGGGAAATCACCAGGGTCCCTTTTTGTTCTTTGAAAGAAATATTGACCCCAAAACATACATTCTTCATTTCAGTCAACCTCGAATTCATTCATATCTCAATTTATCTTTTCTTGTCCAGCCAAGTGACCATCTCAACATCCTCTGCCACCTCAACTTCTTTATCTCGTTTCTTTGCTGTAGCTGCTGTCTCTAATTCATATAACATTGCTGGTCTTACAACTGTTGTATATATTTTCCCCTACAGCTTTGCTTCACTTATTCTTCATTGATAAGGACAATCATTTTTCAGTGCTAACAGGGAAAATACCAGGGTTCCGTTTTGTTTTCTGAAAGAGATATCATCAACCTCAAAACATACATTCCTTTCGTACATTAACATCTAGGATGTCGATCGTAATGAAGGCGTTGCCTTTTTAGTTTTTAGCGTTGTCATGTTTTACAGCTGTTGCAGCAACATTTTTCCTATTTGTGTAGTGTTGCTGACATCGCCGATGTAATTTAAAGCCAGGTACCTGTTTTAGATTGGCATTTTTCTTAATACTATCTTTTTAAACCCTCTCTTTACCAACCATAGGAAAATCGTCACATTCGTTACGACCCAACCAACACTTTTATCATTCAGATTTCTTTTGTAAATCACACAATTTAAAGAAAAATATTTTATTATAGCTATAAAAACTGTGACACTGTGTTGTAGAGTTAATTTTGCTGATCAGTATTATGCATAGAATGTATTTGTTGCTTTTCTGTTTGAGTAAGAAAATTCTATTTTTGTGTTGGGTGGGTGTGAAATTTTGGGGAAAATTCTGAAAATGGCTGGTAAGGAAAAGGTTAAATGGTGTCATAGCCCTTTTACCCAAGAGTTGTTATAATAATAATAATAATAATGATGATGATGATGATGATGATAATAATAATAATAATAATAATAATAATAATAATAATAATAATAATAATAATAACAATAATAATGATAATAATAATAATAATAATAATAATAATAATAATAATAATAATAATAATAATAATAATAATAATAATAATAATAATAATAATAATAATAATAATAATAATAATAATAATAATAATAATAATAATAATAATAATAATAATAGCTCTTTATTGTCCATAAATATGGCATATAACATCAGTAAAAAGGAATTTCTCGTGACAAAAAGGTCCATTGTTGTTGAATATCAGTGATCAAAAAGCTAAATTTCATTTTGTCTTTAATCAAGCATCGACTAAAAAGGGCTAATGAATAGTTTCCTTTTCTACAGGAATGACTTTTAATCGAAATGATTAAACATTGAACTAACAACTGGTAAAGAAATGAAGAAATATTCTATAGAATGTGGTTCAGTGACTCAGAGATAGAGGTATCTCGTCTTGTTACAAAAGTCAAGCACTTTTGAGCATGATCAATGGCCGGATGAGTGACAGTGATCGTGGAAAATTCTGGATCCGACGTTTGGTTTTGGGTATGGCAATACTCTTCAACAGTCGTAACGTCACTTCCTTCCTAATGACGCATGGTAACTTAGTAACACTGGCTCTAAACAATCGGAACAATGGCGGACGCCCGTATGAAATATTTCTCCGGCGAGAATAAAAGCGTATCCAGAGGAAAAAAACCCATAAATGTGATCATGTTTTGACTTTTACACATTCTGATGAAAAGTTCTAGCCCGCATGAAGAATAAAAAGTAATGATTTTCTTTGTTTAGCACCAAGATGGCCGCCGTTGTCGGCGTGACATCAGACTACTGAATCCAATTAATATATATTACGCCACTCTGGTGTCAATGAGTACTTGTTTATAGGCAATTGGTGCTATCTGAAATGGAAATATTATGCTTTCATTTGGTCTGTTCGTGGGATAAATAGAATATCACTTAGAGCATTCAGCAATATAAATGTTTGTATTTATTCATTTTATTTATTCAAAACATATAAAAGACCCTTGGATAAGCAATAGATGCAACACTTTATTCATCATAACACATGGTGACGATAACACAGTTTGTTCTTCAATTTGTCAAACATGACGCCAAAGTGTTCCCATACTTTCATTTACTTTTGTATGACGATAATTTATAACAATGTTTAAATAAGCTTCATGGAAAGTGCATTGAGAGAACGCCTCAGTTGATTAATAATGAATGCTAGGTCAGTTTCTTAAATTGAGGGCGTCAGATTTAATGAAAAATAAATATTTACATCACTCTAGATAATCAATGAAGCCAAACAAAAACATGGAAAATTGCCAAACCAATCACTGCTACATCGTTAGCCTAAAAAAAAAACAAAAAAAAAAAAAAAAACAAAACAACAACAACAACAACAACAAATTTAAAAAAAATAAAAAATAATTAAAACCCAAAAAACTTATCGCTATGTTTAACAATTATGAACTGACGAAAATTGACAGTCATAGTTTTTAGTTTTAGTCAAGTTGTAAATCCTTGGTTTTAGTATTTAAAAAAAAATAATTTTTGTCCACCTCTGTGTAGCCAAATTTGGCCATCCGGTAACCCACCATAGGCTTCAACAGTCATGTCGTCACTTCCCTCGTAATGACGCATGGTAACTTAGTAAGCTCTAAACTTTCGGAACAATGGCGGACGACCTTATGAAATATTTCTCCGACGAGCATATAAGTGTATTCAAAGAAGAAAAACATTATAAATATGATCATGTTTTAACTTTTATACATTCTGATCACAAGACATATGAAAAGTTCTAGCCAGCATGAAGAATAAAAAGTACCGATTTTCTTTGCTTAGAACCACGATGTCCGCTGTTGCTGGGCGACGTGACATCAGACTATTGAATCCAATTGTTCAAGCGCAACGATATACAGTATATTGGGGTGAACCAGGCGGATGGGTGGGGAGAAGATGGCATGTAGTTTTTTCAAAAAGGAACTGTGTCTTCCATCCACCAGTGGACCGAATAAACCGCTGTGTTTTCCGTCCACCGATGTACAAACAGGGGAGAAGATGGCATGTAGTTTTTAAAAAGGAACTGTGTATTCCAACCATTAGTGGACTGAATACATCCTTGTGTTTTTCGTTCACCAGTGTACAAACACAGCCGCGTATTCAATACACCGGAAGAGATTATAAGGGCTAAACTGTTTGACCGAGCGCGAGAAGGCGAGATGGCCGGCTGTTTTAGAACATCGTAACTGTAGCTGAGGTGGGGTGAGGTAGGGGTTCAGAGAGATGGTATTGTGATTGACCAATGGCCTAAAGATAAACTCGTGAACCTTCAATCTTGAACCTTGATAATACTTTTTTTTTAAGGACATGAACAACGCTGTTAACGGCCAGGTACTAATTTTAAACATGAATACCGTGAGAGAATGTTAATAAAGTGCTTTTTTCCAAAGATTCAACTATTCGCCGAGCGAGGCTCGAACCCAGGATCTTCCGATCCGAAAGCAAGAGAGAGAGAGAGAGAGAGAGAGAGAGAGAGAGAGAGAGAGAGAGAGAGAGAGAGAGAGAGAGAGAGAGAGAGAGAGGCAGTGAGAGTTTTAAAAAAAAAAACAAGAAAGAAGGAAAGAAAACCGGGACCTGGTCATTTAATTTACTTTGCAAAAATATGTTTGCTATTCGTCATTGATTATAGACTGGTATCCATTCACACCTGAGTTAGTACACCTGGACCGGCTTGTACCGAGTGCGGCCAATCGGAAGCTCTTTGTGGACTTGTATGTTCTCTAACTTATGTTCAGTAATGAATCATTCTCTCTCATGTTTCACTAGCCGCTTCTGGGTTGAATGATTTCACAATATTATTCTGGTTTCCCATCTAAAACACAACAGATTGATAAATAGATAGACGGATAGATAGATAGATAAATTGATATATAGATAGAGAGAAAGAGAGATAGATAGAGAGATATATAGATAGACAGACATACATATATATATATATATATATATATATATATATATATATATATATATATATATAGAGAGAGAGAGAGAGAGAGAGAGAGAGAGAGAGAGAGAGAGAGAGAGAGAGAGAGAGATGGATAGAGAGATATATAGATAGACAAACATTCATAACGGGAATGAGATTAGCGGAAGAGTAGCGTCCCTTGATTGGACGTCACTGGGGGAGAAGTTATTTGTAAACAAACCAACTACAAGCCAAGCGCTCCAAATACAAAATTTATTATTCATATATTTCTGTACAAAAATGCATAGCATAATCAACGTTATGGATTTTTGTACAGAAATATGAATAATAAATTTTGTATTTGTTCGAAGCACAGCCGTACTCGAACCTTCTTGGGCAAGCAAAACTAATACTCTGATCTCCTTGGAAAATTCATCGGTTTTGATAATCACAAAAAAAAAAATTCTAAAGGACTAGGAAAAATTAAAACTAGATGTAAATGTTAATTTTAAATTAATTGTAGAAACATTATTCTCTGTGTGGTCAATTTTGGCCAATGGCTATCTCGCAGCCAAGGTAAGAATATCGTCAATGTTTGAAAAATCGGTTTCGAGAATTGATATCTATTTCAGGCATCCGGTTTCGAACAACTCTCAATCAAGATTTCCTGAGAGTAAATAAAACACCGTACATGATATTATTCAGCCGTTGAATTGCTATAAATTTTATGCCTGTCCATTTCTGATGATGCCTATAATAAGCTCAGTATCTAAGTTGTCATTATCGATTAAGGTAAGTATAGACGATAATTGGTCCTTTTTAAATATTTTTATTTCCGGTTGACTGAATACACAGCTGTGTTTTCAGTCCACTTGTGGACTGAAAACACAGTTCCATTGTTAAAATACAATAATAAAAATGGCAGACGCATCAAGTGCCAACTGGCATATATTATATCAGACACTCCCATCTTTCTCTTTACACTCTTTGTCTAGCTCTTTGTTGGCCTTGCCAGTCGGATTAGGTAATTTAACTTTATTTACTAATTTTATTTTTTTTTCTTCTCAAATATTAATATGAAACATACTTAAACCTCCGAGTTTTTTGTTTAACAAAACTAATGAGTTTTCTTAGGGGGGTTAGCCTTTTGGGGGGTATCTAGTGTTTTCTTTACAAAAATAGTGTTTATAAAAAATCAAATCTGGTTATTTTTCAAAATCCCAGCTGGTCACATTGAGCGAAGTTTCTTGGAACTCGGTAGGGGAGGGCATCCGGTTCACCAAAAGGTCACCGATGCTTTAGGTTTTGAGAAGTCAGGTCATCGACGACTGAGAAGTTCCCGACCTCCACTTAGTTCTCGATGCTTTTCTCGTCTCGAGAATCTTGGTCATCGATGCTTCTCGTATTGAGTCCCGAGTCCCGAGTCTCGAGACTATACTGCGCGAGCGTCTTAGCGTTACTAACAATGTGTACTATCTGCATTGTTCACCCCTCTCTCGTCGGCGATGATTCCAGCGAAGCTCGAGACTTTTTTGCGTCTCGATGCTTTTTTGAGTCTCGAGACTCAAAAAAGTCTCGAGCGTCGCTCTAGTCATCGGTGCTTTCATTCAATACCTAGTCATTGGTATTGGGTATTGACGTTATATCATATTTTAAACAGCTAACAAAACACAAACGTCGTAAATAGATCAAAATGGTTATAGGTATCAATGTTTTATTATTATACAAAGTGAATTTATTTAATGTATTAAAATACAAAAAAGCCATCCAAAGCTCAGTTGAAGTGCTACTTCTCGGGAATTCCCGACTTTTCCTTGGTCATCGAGTTCGGGAAGTTTTGAGTGTTGGTGGCCGATGACTTGAGGTATCATCGAGACTTCCGCTCGACACTAGTATCATCGAGACTTCCGCTCGCCACTAGAACTCGGAGTTTTCGAGCCTAAAACAGGGTTGCCAGTTTGGCATTTTAAATGCCAGATTCCAAAAATCTGGCATTTTTGAAAACCGTTTGGCATTAGAAAAATCATTTGGCATTTGGCATTTTCATTTGGCATTTTCTTTTCTAGTATATTATACTTCAAATGACCCCTTTTCTTAATAAAAAAATTACCCCAACAGGAAATTTAGTATAATTCAAAAAAAAAAAGAAAAAAAAGAAAAGAAAACACGCAAGCCACCAGGATATGATAGTAAATTGTCTATCAAAAGTGAGTAGTTTTCTTAGTGGGGGTGGGAGTCAACAGACTTTGGCATTTTTTTGAGTGTTTTGGCATTTTTTGAGTCTTCCCCTGGCATTTTGTTGAAAAATAATCTGGCAACCCTGGCCTAAAACAAGTCTGTTTGGGGTTTCCATTCTCTCCTTTTTATATTATTATTTTAAAATATTTTTGTTGTTGCTGTTGTAAAAGAATGCATAAACTGTGTGTAAAAAGGCTAAAATATGAATTAAAAGGCCAAAAATGCACTAAAAGGCCAAGCCTTAGAAAAGGCCCACGGTAGATAAAAAGACCAAAATTGTGGACTCTGGACTCTATAAAAAGACCAGCCTGGTTAGACTTTGAATCTGTAGGTAGGTGCCGACTAGCCATTGGAAAAGTGAAGCGCTAGTTTGGGTTACAATTTGAATACCACACTTTCACATAATCACTGTTGCATTATTTTTCACAGTATCTGAACGGTTCTGATATCATTTAAAAGAGCAGAGATCAAGCTTTACTTATACTTAGAGATACTTAAAGAGAGATGATTTCCAGCACAGGTTCCCAAAGATCCTCTTCGCTGGACTCAGGTGTCATCTTTGTTTCTTCCGGTTGCCGATTACCGTGAAGACAGAATGTGATGCTAGCCTTGTAATCATAGTAGATTTCTTGGCTTTTCCAATAGCTATCCAGTCTGTACTTAAGTACGTCTAGCTTACCAGTCTAGCCGTACTTAATGACAGCCAGACTGGCAGGCTAGCCGTACTTAATGTCGTGTAGATTGCTTAGTTAGCTGTACTTAAGGATTGGTAGATTATTTATTATTATTATTATTATTATTATTATTATTATTATTATTATTATTATTATTATTATTATTATTATTATTATTATTATTATTATTATTATTATGTGCGGTGGCATATTTTGCCTTCGCATGTCTTCACTGCATATTTCGTTAAAACCTTTTTTAACCGGATGTTTTTTCCCCATCACCTGGAATTATTTGGGAAAACTGATCTCCGTGATACCACTCTACTAATCGATGTGTAACCTCAACCTTTTATAGTTTTGTCTTGATACAATCAATGAGAACTAATCATTTAAAAAATGGCTAAAAACGATAATAAAGAACTGAGTGACGTCAATTTTGTTCTATCTCAAATGGGTGGTAGGGACTCAGTGGCTGGATAGCACTGGTGGTAGGGGCTCTATGGCTGGATAGCACTGGTGGTAGGGCCTCAAAGGCCAATAGCGCTGGTGGTAAGGACCCAATGGCACATAGCACTGGTGGTAGGGACTCAGTGGCTGGATAGCACTGGTGGTAGGGACTCAATGGCTAATAGCACTGGTGGTAGGGCCTCAAAGGCCAATAGCGCTGGTGGTAAGGACTCAATGGTACATAGCACTGGTGGTAGGGACTCAATGACAATGGCTAATAGTAATAATAGTAATAGCGCTGGTGGTAGTGGGAGTGGCTAATAGCACTGGTGATAGGGACTCACTGGCTCATAGTACTGGTGGTAGGGTCTCTATGGCTGGATAGCACTGGTGGTAGGGACTCAGTGGCTAATAGCACAGGTGGTAGGGTCTCTATGGCTGGATAGCACAAGTGGTAGGGACTCAGTTGCTAAAAGCACTGGTGGTAGGGACTCAGTGGCTAATAGCACTGGTGGTAGGGGCTCAATGGCTAATAGCACTGGTGGTAGGGGCTCAGTGGCTAATAGTAATAGCACTGATGGTAGGGACTCAGTGGCTAATTGCACTGGTGGTAGGGACTCAATGGCAAATAGCACTGGTGGAAGGGACTCAACGGCTAATTGCGCTGGTGGTAGGGACTCAATGGCAAATAGCACTGGTGTTAGGGACTCAATGGCTAATTGCGCTGGTGGTAGGGACTCAACAGCTAATAGTAATAATTGTAATAGCGCTGGTGGTAGTGGTAGGGACTCAGTGGCTAATAGCACTGGTGGTAGGGTCTCTATGGCTGGATAGCACTGGTGGTAGGGACTCAGTAACTAATTGTACTGGTGGTAGGGGCTCAGTGACCAATAGTGCTGGTGGTAGGGACTCAATGGCAAATAGCACTGGTGGTATAGACTCAATGGCTAATAACACTGGTGGTAGGGACTCAGTGGCTAATAGCGCTGGTGGTAGGGACTTACTGGCTAATAGCACTGGTGGTAGAGACTCAGTGGCTAACTGCACTGGTGATGTGATAGGGAATCAAAGGCTAATAGCACTGGTGGTAGGGACTTACTGGCTAATAACACTGGTGGTAGGGACTCAATGTCTACAAAATCACTGGTGGTAGGGACTCAGTGGCTAATAACACTGGTTGTAGGGACCCAATGTCTACAAAATCACTGGTGGTAGGGACTCAATGGCTAATTGCGCTGGTGGTAGGGACTCAATGTCTACAAAATCACTGGTGGTAGGGACTCAGTGGCTAATAGCACTGATGGTAGGGACCCAATGTCTACAAAATCACTGGTGGTAGGGACTCAATGGCTAATTGCGCTGGTGGTAGGGACTCAATGTCTACAAAATCACTGGTGGTAGGGACTCAGTGGCTAATAACACTGGTGGTAGGGACTCAATGTCTACAAAATCACTGGTGGTAGGGACTCAGTGGCTAATAGCACTGATGGTAGGGACTCAATATCTACAAAATCACTGGTGGTAGGGACTCAGTGGCTAATAACACTGGTGGTAGGGACCCAATGTCTACAAAATCACAGGTGGTAGGGACTCAATGGCTAATTGCGCTGGTGGTAGGGACTCAATGTCTACAAAATCACTGGTGGTAGGGACTCAGTGGCTAATAACACTGGTGGTAGGGACCCAATGTCTACAAAATCACTGGTGGTAGGGACTCAATGGCTAATTGCGCTGGTGGTAGGGACCCAATGTCTACAAAATCACTGGTGGTAGGGACTCAGTGGCTAATTGCGCTGGTGGTAGGGACTCAGTGCGTAATAGCCCTGGTGGTAGGGACTCAGTGCGTAATAGCCCTGATGGTAGGGACTCAGTCTGTAAAAGCACTGGTGGTAGTGGTAGGGATAGTGTGTAATGGAGATCAAAACTAGGCAGTAAAATTATATGTCACCACTGACAGTGAATACAATTATATGAAAAAAATTTAAAAATCCCACAGTGGAACGCACTACAGTCCGCTTAAAACAAACCATCTGAGATAGGAAATATTTCACCTTAAAAGTGGGACCTATAGTCAAAAATCCGTTTTTTTTATTGCAATGCCAATATTGGTATTCCCCTGTTGTTTTTAGGTGGTAGGAGGTCTAATTTGATGACGAACACACACCAAAACAAATTAAATGTGCAGCAATGTGGTCTTATGGTATGACACTTGCTTTCATATCGGAAGGTCATGGGTTCGAGTGATTTCTTGTAAAAGGCTCTTTACTCATTTTCTCACTGTACCGTGGTGTAAAATGAGTACCTGGCCGTTAACAGTGTTGTCTCTGTCCAAAGAATTGTAATATCGCCTAACAGGCGTCATGTCCTGTCCTGTCCAACATGTTAAATGTTGCTGTTGACCAGGGACCCCTTGTAAAGCGCTTTAAGCACATTTAGTGGATATTGCT
The DNA here is from genome assembly GCF_034508935.2 of Berghia stephanieae. Classification (NCBI taxonomy): domain Eukaryota; kingdom Metazoa; phylum Mollusca; class Gastropoda; order Nudibranchia; family Aeolidiidae; genus Berghia; species Berghia stephanieae. Next base: position 43,212,102 of record NC_088368.1, on the reverse strand, counting down.
CTATATAAAAAACTCAATATATTTAAATGTCTTCAATTCCACAGACAATATAGGCTAAATTTAGACCAAACACCAACCCCCCCCCCCCACCCCAAAAAAATGAATTCCTACAGTGATGCACCAAAAACCAACGGATACCTTCCAAATTTAAACACAATGTTTCCTACAGCAAGAGCAACATCATGATGGATAGGTTTAGCAAGTCTTGAAAAATTTATTTAAAGAATTGTTTTTCGATTACGATTGAAAATATGGCACTCATGAAACGACAGGAAAAAATCCAATTTAAAAATTCAAACTACTAAATTTTAGTTTAGCCCAAAGCCAAATCCATCATGATGCAAAACCCATCATACGAAAGATTCTGACAATCTGATGGAAAATAATCCAGATATGAATGTTAGAAAATCAGAAAATGATGCAAAATGGATTTTTTAGAAAAAACATAATCTTTCTTTAATTTGATAAACAAGCTAATTTTGCAGACAACATCCATCAAAATTCCAAAGTATAATCAATATATATGGAACAAGTAAATAGTAGAATTTTGAAAATTGATCAAACTCTGGGAAAAAAATATATAATTGATTCGCTAACCCATACCACTTAGAATTTTGTGTTTTATTTTACATCCATTTTTCATTTTTTTAAAAAATAATTTGGTGGTCAATTATGATTCATAGTTAATCTCATAAACTAATAATGTGATTGATGTTAAACACAACCCCCCCCCCCCCAAAAAAAAAAAAACTCTTTAATATATTTTTTTTACATTTTAAAGGGGCACCCTATAGGCTAAAATTAGATGTAAAACCCTAAAACTAAAATTTCTAACATAGATGAACCAAAAACCAGCGTATAAATTTCTTTCAAAATTACCCACAATGTATATTACATAAATAACTAGATAATGATGGAAGAGTTTACCACTGGTCTTGAAAAGAAATTCTTTAGAATATTTTTTTTAATTCGACTGAAATTGTGGCGCTGATCGACAGGAAAAAATCAATTTTTAAAATTATAAAATCTTACATATTTAAATTTCCCCCAAAATACTTCCATCATGATGCAAAACACACAAAAAAGATTCTGAATATATTTGAAAACAATCTAAAGGAAAATGACATGTATGATTGTATGAAAATCAGAAAATGACATAAAACGGAAATTTGAGAAAGCACTAATTCGACATAAGCTGATCCATAAAATTTTCAAAATAATGAGCGTCATAGGACAAGAGATGACAAAATTGAGTAGATTGATCTGTCTAAAAAATGTATAAATGATTCGCTAACCCATTCCCTCGAGAAATAAATGCTGAAAAATTATAATATTTCCGTACTCTTTCATTTTATGGTCAGAGTTGATTTATACCTTACGAATTCATCAGTGTAATCAGAAAAACTAATTATTTACCAGATTACTTATCAGATGATTCCTTGATATATTAAAAATTCTCGAAATATGATTTCGCAAAATATGATATGACGTACTACCCTCATTTTTCAATTTCTAAAATAGGCTACTGCTTGTGAGATAAGTATGTAATCAACTTGAACTGCAAAATCAAATCTATTTTAGACAAGAAAACAGCTGAATGATGATAATATATCTAGCTCAAAATAAAAAGCAATAATTTTCTTTCGCAAACTCATAGGAGAAAAATTTTCTTTCGCCTCCAGGAAAAAAGTCAACACCACTTGTTTGCGACTGTTTTTTCTGTAGTTCCACAAAGAGGGTTGATCTTGTTCTGGTTTGAAAAATGGAAATAAAAGAGACTTTTCATTAGCAATTTTAGACATGGCTATAAAATTAAAATCATTGTCATAAAATGAATTTATCATTCACATACCAATCTTTTTTTAACTGGTCATCGTTCTCACCAACACACTTGAAACTCTTGGCAACAAACTCTATTAAGTTCATAAATGCAGTAGTAACTCAATTCAAATAATCCTTTGTCAATTACATTAAGAAAAATGAGCATTTACACCCGAGCATGCAAATCTCAAACTTGGTACAATGCCCAGTTTTAAACCCTCTATTACATTAGTATTGGCAAAACGAAAATCTCAAACAAACTGGACATTCCCTTGTGGTCCATTGAATTTTTTTTTCGCGAATTGTGTTGAACTGGCCGAGAAAAGGAAATTGAATAGTTTCACTATCGACTCTCGACAGAGTTCATAATAACGGAGAGTTATAATCATATGAATTTTATCAAGACCACCCACTTTTTCATTTACGTCCATAAAATCCTCAAATTTGGAAAACTCGAAAACACAAAAATCTCGAACAAATAGGCGTGGTCCCAACTTGTTCGAAATTTCCGTGCTCGAGTGTACTTTATTGATCACCAATAAAAAATGTAAGGATGCTATGAAGATTTGAAAACAATACTAACCAGTTTCAAAAAGTGCTTGCAGATACTCTGCTCTGCTGGCACAGATGATGGTTTGCTGATTGATAAGATTGCCACAACACATCTTGAGCCAGCTATCTTTCTTGATTGTATTGTCAGGACACCAGTACGGTCAACTGAATTCTTTCCTGTTGGCTGTCGATGAAAAAAAAAATAAATTAAATTCACTGCAGTGAAAATGGCACATACCAATGCCATTGCTTAAGTTAATAATTATAAATAATAATAATAATAATAATAATAATAATAATAATAATAATAATAATAATAATAATAATAATAATAATAACAAAATAAATTGAAAAAAAAAGTAATATTAATATTAATAATGATAATAATATCGTTTTTCATTATTTGACAATACTGTATATCTACAGACTATGTGACACATTGTCATTATCAATATCATCATCATGAGGCATTTCATTCCAACTCCAAAGTCCTAAAAATCGGGTCACAGCCACTAATTAGCTTAGTGCTGGAATGACAAAAACTGGATGTTTCCTACCAATTACCAACTCCCACAATTTTAGAGTTACTGCCTCCCCCCCCCCCCCCAACCAATGTGCTCGGCAATTTGCAGTAACAATTTATACTTCTGGGCGAGTGGATCACAATTTGAGTTCCACTACCACTGCTGCTGCTCACTAAACTGCCCACCAGTCACCAGCCCAGTTGTTACATTTAGTTACACCAGTACTCTAGAAATAAACTCAACGAAGGATTAATCCATCATATAAAGATCACATTGGAATGCAGAACACATGACACACGCGCCAGTCAGTAAGGCGTGTTGATATTACAATACAATTACTTTCTCATTCATTCATATTATATCTCATCATAAATATCGCCACCGCTCGAATACTTTTTACACTGTCCTAGTCCAGTCCTAGCCTTGACTGAGAATTTTTTTTAAAAGAAAAGAAGAAAAGACAAATTCTTACCTTTACAGAATCCTGACGAATAAAAATGGTGTCAGTCTCAGTCTGCAACTGCTTAACTGCATTTTTGAAAAATTGTCACCAATAGCGATGGCCATTATTGAAATACTACGTATTGAAATTGATGATGCTCGTAAATCGGGAGAAAACAATCATGGCTTCGCGGTTGGCGCCACGGCCCACCACGGTCGACTTACCGGATGTGACCTTTGACACGACCAGGGGTCAAGGCCCCAGAATAAGTACGGCTAGACTCCTGTGCCCCCCGTACTTAATGACGTCTAGCCTGCCAGTCTACCCGTCCTTAAGTACGGCTAGCCACTTCGATGTGTTAATTGAATCAGCACTGACAACTTTCTCTGGTAGACTGTTCCACACTTGAACCACTCTAACACCGAAACTATGCTTGCGCACATCTAGTCTGGCCCTTTGTGTGAAAAGTTTCTTAGAAGTGCCCCTTGTTCCTGTCCTCAGGGAGTGCTCGGGCCAGGGTTTAAGTAGATTACCAGCTTTTTGGTCTTACTTTCCATTTAACATTTTGTACACTTCTATCATGTCACCTCTTATTCTTGTATAACTTAGTGTTGGTAATTTCAGTTATCTTAATCTCTCCTCCTATGTCATCCCTTTCATACTCGGGCTTCTTTGGGCTCCTTCTATAAGCTCGATGTGTTTAGTTTTGAATGGTGCCCAGACTGAGCTGGCATATTCCAAGTGTGTTCGCACTAGTGCTTTGTACAGTGGAATGAAAGTATCTTCATTTAGGTATTGAAATATTCGGCGAATTGTTGCAAACATTGCAGCTGCCTTTTTCACTTTCTCGTTGATATGCTTTTCAAAGCTTAGTTTGTTATCGATGATAACTCCAATATCTTTTTCTTCATCCACCAACTCAAGTTCATTTCCCATTAGATTATATCTGATGCTTTCATCTGGATTTAGGTTTCCAATGTGCATATAGAAAGATAAGAAACTTATTGAAGGCGTGCTTCGCAGAGCAACAAAAGTAATTCCTGGGTTGAAAGATAAGCAATATGAGGATAGACTGAAACGTATTGAAATTCCAAGCATGACATACAGACGAGTACGAGGTGATATGATTGAAACATACAAGTTTACACACAGTTTGTATCAAGTCGAGAGTAAACTTTTCGTGTTTGCAAACAATGGAACCAGAGGTCATAATTACAAGCTGCATAAACCAAGGTGTAACACATCGCTTAGGCAACACTACTTTAATCAACGTGTGATCGACCGCTGGAACAGTCTCCCTGAAACGGTGACCAATGCTCCAAGTGTCAACGCCTTCAAAAATAGCTTAGATAGCCACTTAGCAGATTACATGTTTAGCATAGTTGAACCGCCCATTAAGATCCCATCAAAGGGTTAGACGTATATACAGGTCAAAAGATCTGTTAGGGTTAGGGCCTTCAATTTATCAAAAAGTTTATATATTATAGATACAGGTCAAAAGATCTGTTAGGGCTTTTTATTGACTTTTATCTCGATGAACTGAATGCCAAGATCAGCAAAGGCACAAAACGCCTAATACGCTGGAAAACTATACTATACTATACTACTATATGTTTGCACTTATCAGGGTGAAATCTTAGCAACCACCTATCACTCCATGATGCGAGTTTGCCTAGATCCTCTTGCAATGTGTGCATATGATCTGCTGTTTGTATGATATTGAATATCTTTGTATCATCTGCAAACATGTATACATAAGAGTCTGCGGTATCTGGTAGATCATTGATGAAAATTACGAAAAGCTTTCTTTTAATGAGATAGATAATAATAGAAATCAATGTTGGTACATTATGTCAAAAATTATACTTTGATAAAAATTACATCATTTTAAAACTTTTGTTTTTTTTTTTCAAAATTGAGGTAGAGTCTAGATAGCAGAAAAAAACAAACAAAAACAGATAAATAAAAGAAAATGCATCTAGATAATTTATTTGTCTATGTCTATGTCCAATTTACTCAAGATTGAAGGCAGCGCAGTATGTTTAGTTTTGGCCTCAAGTGACCAACCCTCTTTTCTCTATAGAATAGAATAGAAGGTATCGACATCGCTTGATTAGGCCACTGGCCTGTCGCCGGGTCTTTCCAGTCACTGAATGTCTTGTTCACAACTGATCTGATGCATTTCCCTATCTGATCTTGTGATCAGGGGCTAGCCTACACTACACTTTCTCTACTGATCTTTTGATCATAGCTATTTTGGGTGGGAGGCACTTCTACACTATGCACATAACTTTCCATCACAGCATCTAATCTATTCTTGAAAGCATTGACACTCGGCGCTTCAACGACATTTGCTGGCAACGTTCAATAACTCGCTTAAGTCCCGTTTCAATCATCAGTAGTCAGCTTATCGAGAGGCTGTGGGGGTCACAGATTTTGAGCTTTTTGTACGAGTTAATTTTGAGTAGTAAAATCATAACTTTGGAACCGTTTATCCTAGATCTAAAAGTATGGTACCATATTAAATGGTTTTGTTTGAAAAAATATCAAACTACAGTTAGACTAAGACTAGTAGACTTAATAGACTTAAACTTGAGCAGTCCTTCCTACTACAGTTGCTTGTAGTGGATCTGATATTACCACATGGAATGGAACTTGTACTCTGATTATATAGTTATGCCCATTACATGGATCTGGTTTTGCTGATATGACTGCCAATCATATGGATATGGGACTATCTAGTACTCTGAATAGTCTCCTGTGGCTATTCGGACTCCAATCCTAATGCGCATGTGCAATCAACAGGTTATTTGGACTTAGTCTGAATAGCCTTCCATGGCAGTATAGTTTTTTGTTTTTTTAAAAATATTGTTGATTAAATAGAATTGATGCCAATCGAAGCAGCAACCATAGTAACTTTATTTGATCAGAAAGACAAAGTCATTGATACAAAGTAACAAAAGTAAGTTAAAGTAATTAAGGTCTAAAGGAAAAGTTTGTTAACAACACAACGCGATGTCCAAACAAAATCAAATTTTTAAAAATTAAAATATTCTAATGTTAGTGTTAGACAGGCTACATTCCTTCTACAGTCCGAAGCAGGGGTTATGAGAATTTGTTAAAATGGAAAGTTCGGTTCATTGAAACTTAAACGATATCAGTATCTGATTATAAAGGAACAAATGGTAATCCTTAACTCTCAGGCATATATACATTTTATAACTATCAATACACATTACTGATGAATACAAATGAAAGTGAACATTACGCACTTTCAACATCATTTTGATTGCGAAATTTATAGAAATAGCTTGTATGCCATAGAGGATTACATAAATTTAATGTAAACTGTTCAAAAGTAGAAATTCATCAATTTATGATACATTGTTTCCACAAATATGTACATGTGTTCAGAAATAACAACTACAACAACAACAACACCAACAACAGAGACATACTGAACACATCAATCGTCATATTTTAATGATGAGAATGAGGAAAATGAAACGACTATGGAAAGATTTCATGGCATCACTCTATCCAATGAAATGTAATTTTCCTCCAGTTTGCGAAGGTTGCAACATGCCTTTTCCCAGTCTTCCCTTGTTAGATCATTTATTGCCTCTTCGGTGAGAGTAAATTTGGTGTTCCATCTCTCAATCTTTCTCTTTACTTGGGTCCAAATGAGCTCAATTGGATTTCATCCACAGTGATATGGGTGAAGTCGCACAACCTTGTGTCAAAACTCATTGATTAGACAGTCTGCTTTGAAAACTGTTTCTGGTTTGTTTCTTTTCACTAGGAGTATAGTTGAGTCTTTGATAAATTGTCAGAATATGTAGTTGTATAGTTGCCGAAGTTGGAGCATTGAGGTGATCATGGACCACTGAATTGTAGCGTTGTCAAATGCAATATGGCTGAGTGCTTCGAGGAAAGGCAGCAAACGGTTTTTTAGCCAGTCTTCAAACACCTCTGCATTGACCCCAGCATGATAATCTCTACCTTCCAGATGATGCAAAAAAGAATAAGATGGTATAATATTCTTCTAAATACCCAGTATCTTCACCACCTGCAGGAATATCAATGACCCTCTGTCCAGAACGCATGCGTCTTTTTCTACCCTAATTATCAGACGTCCATTCCTTTGTCGGATGTATGTTTACGTTTACCCAGTTCCATAATATTTGGATGATATCCATATCAAAGTTGTCCTGGATCCTTTTCCTATCACGTCGTTCCACACTGGTGATCTCTCCGTTGTATTCCGATAATCATTTTCTCGGGGTTTATCGTGAAATTCCAATTCCATAGCCGTCCTCTTTAATGGTTTATCAATAGATACAAGTAGATTTCTTTTCGCAGCTTTAGGAGAGTGTCATATCATATCACATATAGTTTAAAATCGTATATGTTTTAAAAGCCTTTAAATGCTCGGTGAAATGTTTGTGCATAGATACAATTTTTTCAAAGTTATATAAACAAAATATGACAATATTGAGTATAATCAGTATTTCAAATGATTTAAAACTAGAAATTCCATATCGGTTATTGCGACAGGATGTAGCTAATAAGCAATAAATCATGAATTCAAAATTTAAGGAAAACTACATAAGTTGTAAGTTTATAGCAGTTAAAGCGAATTGTTTTTATTCGGAAACAAGTATGACATGAACTCATAATCACTAGCCGGAACTACCATGTCAGCACGAGATTTAAAAAAAACCCGATGAATTCATCTCATACTTTGTGGTGCGTAACAGTTTAACAGTGTAAAATCTTGAATTTTATGTCAATGGTTTTAAAGTATTTTTTATAGGTCTTAAAGAAGAAAACTTTTTTGATATGGCATCAACACGGTCCACAATCTATATTCAGTTAATATAAATTAATTCAAAGGTTGACATAAATTTTTACAACTTTTGATAGAGGGACTGTTGATAAAAACCAGAATAACACGTGCCATTAATAAAAAATCTAACTATAGTACTCTGAATGTATAGTTTTGTCTCATTGATCTCAGATGTTAATCTATTAATTAATTCTGTGACTATGGAAGGGAAATATGGATCTGATGCTACTCCTTTGACAGTAAGGAATGAACTAGTACTCTGAATATATAGTTTTGTCTCATTGATCTCAGATGTAACTCTATTAATTAATTCTATGACTATGGAACGAAACTATGGATCGGATGTTATTCCATTGACTGTAAGGAAGGCCAGATTTTTTATGAATGGTGCATGTTTTTCTAGTTTTTCTCAGATGTCCTTCTATCAAAAGTTATAAAATTTTGTGTCAACCCTTCGAATCGATTTGTCGTAACTGAATATAGATTTTGGACTGAATTGATGCCATTTCACAAAACAAGTTTTCTTCTTCACGACCTATAAAAAGCTACTTTAAAACCGCTGTCATAAAATTAGAGGTTTTACACTGCTAAATATGGAAACATTTTCACACCACAAGGTAAGAGATGAATTAATCATTTAAAAAAATAATCTTGTGCCGACAAGGTAGTTCCGGCTAGAGATTATGAGTTCACATCATACTATTTTCCGAATAAAAGCAGCACGCATTAACTGTTAAATGTAACATCCAATTTTGACTTTATAATTTATTGCTTTTTATTTAAATCAAGTCGCAATTACAGAAGACTGATATGAATCTCTAGCTTTATCTCATTTGAACTAGTGATTAAATACTCAAAATTGTCAAATTAACAATGAATGTTTATATATTCAACTTTGAAAAATTGTATCTATGCATGAATGTTTCACACAGCATTTAAAGTTTTCTTTTAAAACCTATGAGCTCTTAAACAATATGATATGATACGGTATCTCTACCGGTTCCTCTCTCGTAAAGCTGTGAAAAGAAGTCTACTTGTATCTATCGATAAGCCATTAAAGAGGACATCTATGGAATTGGAATTTCACCATCAACTCTGAGTTCCGTTTGTTATTGTTGTCACGTTGTTGTTTTTGTTGTTATTGAAGACTTGCACATATTTGTGGAAACACTTCATCATAAATTGATGAATTTCTATTTTTGACTTGTCTACATTAAATTTATGTAATCCTCCTTGGCATAAATAACAAGCTATTTCTCAAAAATTTGAAATCAAAATAATGTTGGAAGCGTGTAATGTTCACTTTCATTTGTATTCATCAGTAACGTATATTTATTGTTATAAAATGTAGACCTGTCTGTAGTTCCTTCACATTCAGATACTGCACGAACATCATACAAGTTTCAATTAAAATGAATAGGCGGAAAATCATAATTTTGATACTGTAAATCATCTATGAGTTCCGATCCTTACCAATTATCAATTTTAATATAGCTGTAATAAGTGAAATACTTTCCTATTGTTTTAAAATCGGGAAACAAATTTTTTTTATTAAGACAGAATGATCCAGAGGTTCATACAAATTTTTGTGCATTGAGAACAGCTGAGAAAAAGACGAAAAAGACGCACCCCTTATTAAAAATCCTACTATTGTACACTGAATATATAATGTAAATGTTACTGCTCGAAGCTCAAAGAAACAAATAACAATGTAAAATTGAATGTAAGCTTCAATGTAATTACGAAAACAGATAAAATGGACGTGTCAGGTTTCCCCTTTATCAACAAACAGGCTGAGTGAAACACTACAGATGAATGAGATAATGTGGTAGTGGCGTTGTTAAGATAAATAAACAAAACATTGATAAAGGGGAAACCCGAAACATCCATTTTATCTGTTTTCTTAATTAAATTGAAGCTTACATTCAATTTTTTATTGTTTTTTATTTCTGAATATTTATAGTTTTGTCTCATTGATCATCAGATCAGATGTTACTTTATTAATTAACTCTATGACTATGGAATGGAATGGAACTATGAATCTGATGCTACTTCATCGACTGTATGGAATGAACCAGTACTCTGAATGTTTTGCCTCACATGAACTTTTGCCTCTCGTGGGTCTGATGTTCATGGACGTGATTTGTTAGCAAATTCAAGATGGGGAAAAATGTGGTGTTGCGAATTGCAATGGTAACTACAATAAAGCCAACAAATGTTGTATGTTCAGATTGCCTAAAGAGGAACCAGAACGGTAAACATGGTTAAACAAACTCCCTTCTCGTGATAAAATTGAACCACATCCGACAGAATTTGTTATTTGTGAAAGACATTGGTCTGCAGGTGTTTCAATGAAAATTCTACCTGGCGGACCGATCGTTCCTTATGGGGATGAAATAGTGTTCAAAAAATTAAAAAGTTAAAAAATTTGAGAGACCCTAATTACAACTAGTGCATCCCATAGTAGATATTTTGGTATTGATTTTTTTCTTGGGATCATCCTCCGCAGATTACCTCCCTTTGTTGATATTGTACATCTCCTTTCCCCTTCATCGAATTGTTCACCCTCATCCTCATCATCACTTTAAATGAACATTCATTAATCAAACTTCTAAAGAAATCATCCTGAATCAATCACTATAAGGTCAGTTTTTAGAATATCTAACTACTCATCCTTTCATTTTCTTTGCTACTCTTATTCACTACTGATAATAATAATCATTAAATATTTTATTGGACCCAGAATTCACAATCACTATTTAAAAAGGTAGATCTTGCCGTATAATAATGCCCCTGCTGTTATTTTGGTTTGAATTTTCTAGATTTTTTAGTTGGCCCCCACCACTAGCGTTTTCTGAAGATTCCCCATGAATGTACTTTCAGTATATTTGTCCTTGATCACGCTATACGCTATAGAAAAATTGGGATAAACTCCCTTCTCTAAGGCTTAATTGCTATGAAGGACTACTTTTCCCCCCTTGTTCAAGCTATAGAAAAATTGGGATAAACTCCCTTCTCTATGGCTTAATTGCTATGAAGGACTACTTCCCCCCCCCCCCTTGTTCAAGCTATAGAAAAATTGGGATAAACTCCCTTCTCTATGGCTTAATTGCTATGAAGGACTACTTTCCCCCCCCCCCCCCCCCCCCCCCTTGTTCAAGCTATAGAAAAATTGGGATAAACTCCCTTCTCTTTGGCTTAATTACTATAAAGGACTACTTTTTCCCCCTTGTTCAAGCTATAGAAAAATTGGGATAAACTTCCTTCTCTATGGCTTAATTGCTATGAAGGACTACTTTTTCCCCCTTGTTCAAGCTATAGAAAAATTGGGATAAATTCCCTTCTCTATGGCTTAATTGCTATAAAGGACTACTTTTTCCCCCTTGTTCAAGCTATAGAAAAATTGGGATAAATTCCCTTCTCTATGGCTTAATTGCTATAAAGGACTACTTTTTCCCCCTTGTTCAAGCTATAGAAAAATTGGGATAAACTCCCTTCTCTATGGCTTAATTACTATAAAGGACTACTTTTTCCCCCTTGTTCAAGCTATAGAAAAATTGGGATAAACTCCCTTCTCTATGGCTTAATTACTATGAAGGACTACTTTTCCCCCTTGTTCAAGCTATAGAAAAATTGGGATAAACTCCCTTCTCTATGGCTTAATTACTATAAAGGACTACTTTTTCCCCCTTGTTCAAGCTATAGAAAAATTGGGATAAACTCCCTTCTCTATGGCTTAATTACTATGAAGGACTACTTTTCCCCCTTGTTCAAGCTATAGAAAAATTGGGATAAACTCCCTTCTCTATGGCTTAATTACTATGAAGGACTACTTGTTCCCCCTTGTTCAAGCTATAGAGGGAGGTACATACAGTGTCTTCTATCCCCTTTTATCTTTTTTCCAACATGCTTTCTGTCTTTGTCTCGGAATGAGATTACATGGTTTTGCCCTGGCGCTGGCCGGAGTCCTAGCTGGGAGGGAAACAGTCAAATGCATAGTTATTGTTTTGGGAGATGATGTTTTTTTCCTTGTAAATCATCTCTCTGTTATGTATTATTATAATTGTTATTTCCAATGTATAATGTAAGCATTTGAGTGTATTCCTCTTTGTTGGATTTTGTGCTTGTGTCCGGATGAGACTTATAGGTGATCTCAAACTAAGCACATTGGGGGTATGCTCTTGGAATCTACATCTGATCCCTATTTGTTCCTAGTTGCCCTATGTCTTACTTTTTCTTGGGTGCTTTAATTGTAATTCTATAACTTTTTACTATCCCATTTTCTGGGTGGGGTTCCTGACCTCCCATAGTGGGCAGGGAGGTACTTACTGCGTCTTCCATCCTCCTATATCTGTTTTCCAACTTGCTCTCTGTCTTTGTCTTGGAATGAGATTACTTGGTTTTGTCCTGGCCCTGGCCGGAGTACTAGCTTGGAGGGAAACAGTCAAATGCATAATTATTGTTTTGGGAGATGATATTTTTTTTCTTGTAAATCATCTCTCTGTTATGTATTATTATAATTGTTATTTTGAATGTATAATGTAAGCATTTGAGTGTATTCCTCTTTGTTGGATTTTGTGCTTGTGTCCGGATGAGACTTATAGGTTGTCTCAAACTTAGTACATTGGTGGTATGCTCTTGGAATCTACATCTGATCCCTATTTGAACCAATTCCCCTTTGTCTGCCATATTCTTGGATGCTTTAATTGTAATTCTAGACCTTTTTACTATCCCATTTTCTTCCTTTTTACTGGCGCTGATATGACCTTAATGTGTTGCAAGCGCCGTAAAACCCTTAAAAACAAAAAACAAACAAACTATCCCATTTTCTTCCTTTTTACTGGCGCTGATATGACCTAAATGTGTTGGAAGCGCCGTAAAACCCTTAAAAACAAAACAAAAACAGCTATAGAAAAATTAGGATGAATTCCTATTTGCCTTGAAGGACTACCTTTTTACAAAATATATTTCAGGGTCAAAGGTCAGGAACAAGAAGCTCATAAAGGGCCACCAATCAAAATATATATCTTCGGACTGCTGTTAACTTAAGAATAAAAAAGGACGCAGTCCAATCTCAATCTTCATCCTTGCCCTCCTTCTCCTCCAAACAAGACAATTTTTGTGATAATTGATCAGGCATGGCATCCTGCAGTGGTCGCCACGATGACCAACAACAATCCCAGTATACTGATCTGAGTGGATCTGGACCAAGATGTGATCAAATTGAATTCAAAGGTAGATTTATGTATGTTATCTATCTATCTATCTATCTATCTATCTATCTATCTATCTATCTATCTATCTATCTATCTATCTATCTATCTATCTATCTATCTATCTATCTATCTATCCATCTATCTATTTATCTATCTATCTATCTATCTATCTATCTATCTATCTATCTATCTATCTATCTATCTATCTATCTATCTATCTATCTATCTATCTATCTTATCTATCTATCTATCTATCATCTATCTATCTATCTATCTATCTATCTATCTATCTATCTATCTATCTATCTATCTATCTATCTATCTATCTATCTATCTATCTATCTATCTATCTATCTATCCTATCTATCTTATCTTATCTATCATCTATCTATCTATCTATCTATCTATCTATCTATCTATCTTATCTATCTATCTATCTATCTATCTATCTATCTATCTATCTATCTATCTATATCTATCTATCTATCTATCTATCTATCTATCTATCTATCTATCTATCTATCTATCTATCTATCTATCTATCTATCTATCTATCTATCTATCTATCTATCTATCTATCTATCTATCTGTCTATCTACCTATCTATCTACCTGCCTGCCTACCTACCTACCTACCTACCTACCTACCTACCTACCTATCTATCTATCTAACTGTCTATCTATCTATCTATCTATCTCTATCTATCTATCTATCTATTTATCTATCTATCTATCTATCTATCTATCTATCTATCTATCTATCTGTCTGTCTCTGTCTGTATGTCTATCTATCTTTCTTTCTATCTCTTTAATATGCGTCATTAGGGAAGTGAAGGAAGTGATGTCACGACTGTTGAAGCCTATTACAGATTTTTGATAGTATTATTGCAAACCACGGTCAATTGGCGTGAACGTGTGCTGCGACAACTGCTGCGTAGCAACGCTTATGTGAAATAAATACTTTTGATGTGCTTTTATGACACGTAGCTTTTGTAACAACCTGTTTGGCGGTCGGCATCTGCTTCTCATTTGTGTCAATCAAGGCATGTGACACATCAATTTGTCTCCTTTTTAAAGATATATGCCACGTACTTATATGTTTTCTCCTATGTGAAATAATGGCAAATAAAAACAGTCTAAATTCTGCAGTAAATGACTATATATATATATATATTTTGAAATCATATATATATATATATATATATATATATATATATATTTATATATTTTGAAATCATATATATATATATATATATATATATATATATATATATATATATATATATATATATATATATATATATATATTTATATGTATATTTACAGGATTAGAGCTGTATTCACGTCTGAAGAAATACATTTTGACGGAGAAGCAGCTAAGAGAAAACCGTTTTCCAAGACCGAGTGAGATTGGCAGATATAACAAAGCCCAGTTCTACAAAGTTCCGTTGAAAGGTGAGTGTTATCTATCATGTGCGGCTAGGCGGTCTCGTGGTATGGCACTCGCTTTCGGTTCAGAAGGTCCTGGGTTTGAGCATCGCTAGTCTCATAGTTGAGTCCTTGGAAAAGAATCTTCACTCACCTCACGTTCTTTCACCGTATAAAACGAGTTAACATTGTTGTATTGTACCTGTCCGAAAAAATATTATAATATCGCCTAAAAGGCATCATGTAACGTCCTATATGTGTTGTGTTGCTGTTAGCCAGGGACCCTTTGTAAAGCGCTTTGAGCATGTTTAATGGATATTGTGCTATATAAAAGTGTAAAGATTTTAAAGATCTATTTATTCCTTTTTTATCTATTAATTAATTAATCTTCAATTATTTCACTTTTGGTTTCCACTGGTTTTTATCTATATGCATTGAAATGTCGTGTTGATGTTCGTTTGTATATTTATTTATTTATTTATTTACTTAAAATTATTGTCTACCATTTTTTAAAATCTCCAGACAAGGAACGACTGTGTCTAAGGTGTGGCAAGAAATATAACATCAATGAAGACGGCAGTCCAGTGGAGAGAGAGATGTGTTTTTATCGCTACACACACTTGCACGAGTTACAAGGTTTGTACTCTAGACTGGAGAGAGAGAGAGAGAGAGAGAGAGAGAGAGAGAGAGAGAGAGAGAGAGAGAGAGAGAGAGAGAGAGAGAGAGAGAGAGAGAGAGAGAGAGAGAGAGAGAGAGAGAGAGAGAGAGGGAGGGAGGGAGGGAGGGAGGGAGGGAGGGAGGGAGGGAGGGAGGGAGAGAGAGAGAGAGATGTGTTATTATCACAGGCCTGTAAATCTTTCGACTATTGTTGGATTTCCGACAGTACGATTTTGCTCTATAAGTGATAATATTTAAAAAAAAAATTAATTGTAAAAATAAAATTCTTAACGTCAAAAAAGAGAACCAATAAAAAAAGAAAGTAAAAGAGTTTCATTTCGTTCCTCGAAAAAATCAGATTTTATTCCGTTTCAAATTCCGACTTAGAAAAAACAACAAAAAACAACTTTTTATTTGTCGCATCAAAAAAATAATACGAAATAATTATTTTTCTTCGAAATATATATTCTTCCTCGAAAGCTCTCACACAACTGCACCACCTCTTTTTTTTCTTCTTCCTCCTTGTCTTCTTCTTCTTCTTCTTCTTCTTCTTCTTCTTCTTCTTCTTCTTCTTCTTCTTCTTCTTCTTCTTCTTCTTCTTCTTCTTCTTCTTCTTCTTCTTCTTCTTCTTCTTCTTTTATAAGAATTAATCCAAATGAACGAAAGAATCAGCGTAAAAATTTAACACAAACAAACAGGAGCGAAGATACGCAGCTTCCCGTGTCAAGCACCAGATACACATCCTTCAAAAGGGTAGGAATTGTTCTCTTCCTTTCATTTTACAACTAACTCAGACCTGGGCCCACAAATGTGGGTACTCTCTCAAATAACTGGGATTTTTTGGGGTTTTTGGTACCATAAAATAAGGACCTCATTATAAATAAATTGGGGAAAGTGATATGATTTGACCAGTCAATTGACGTGTCAGATCTGTGTTGTGTTTGTTAATTAATCCATATTTTTGTCCTGTTGTGTCTATTTTCGCGTGTTCCACTGGGTTTTATCTCTATGCATTGAAATGTCGTGTTGATGTTCGTTTGTTTATTTATTTATTTGTTTATTCATCTATCTATTCACTTAAAATTATTGTCAACCATTTTTTAAAAATCTTCAGGCAATGAACGGCTGTGTCTGAGGTGTGGCAAGATCTATAAAGTCAATAAAGACGGCAGTCCAGTTGAGAGAGAGATCTGTAATTATCACTACACAGACGGGTACAGGAAACAAGGTTTGTAGACGTTCTTGACTGTAGGGAGAGAGAGAGAGAGAGAGAGAGAGAGAGAGAGAGAGAGAGAGAGAGAGAGAGAGAGAGAGAGAGAGAGAGAGAGAGAGAGAGAGAGAGAGAGAGAGAGAGAGATGTGTTGTTATCACTACGCACACATGTACAGGAAACGAAGTTTGTAGACGTTCTTGACTAGAGAGAGAGAGGAGAAAGAGAGAGAGAGAGAGAGAGATGTGTTGTTATCACTACGCACACATGTACAGGAAACGAAGTTTGTAGACGTTCTTGACTAGAGAGAGAGAGGAGAAAGAGAGAGAGAGAGAGAGAGAGAGAGAGAGAGAGAGAGAGAGAGAGAGAGAGAGAGAGAGAGAGAGAGAGAGAGAGAGAGAGAGGGTAGAGACAAAGAGTGAGAGAAAGAGGTGTGTGTGTGTGTGTGTGTGTGTGTGTGTATGTAAGAGAGAGAGAGGGAGGGAGATATAGAGTCACAGAGATAGTGAGAGAGAAAGAGGAGGTGTGTGTTTATATATATACATATATATATATATGTTATTTATATGTGTGTGTCTGTTGGTATTGCGGCTACGTGGTCTAGTGGTATGAAACTCGCTGTCATATCGAAAGGTTTGAGCCCCGCTTGGTGCTCTTTACTCACATTCCCTTCACTGTACTCAGGTGTAAAATGAATACCTGGCTATGAACGTTTTCTTTGTCGGGAAACATTGTAATATTGTAATCGCCTTACAAGTATCATGTCTCGTCCTACATGTTTAGTGTTGCTGTTGATCAGGGACCATTTGAAAAGCGCTTTGAGCACTTTACCGATGGATAGTAAAGGGCTATATTTATTTTTTTTAATGCGCCTTTTCGCCACGGCATCATTAACTCCGTAGTCTCGATATGAATGAATATACTCCATCAAACAAAATGTCTGAAGTCAACAGGAATCCTGGGTGGGGTTCCTGACCTCCCATAGTGGGCAGACAGGTACATAATTGAGCTTTTTTATATAGCGCAATATTCACTAAATGTGCTCAAAGCGCTTTATAAGGGGTCCCTGGTCAACAGCAACATTTAACATGTAGGACGGGACATGACGCCTGTTAGGCGATATTACAATTTTTCGGACAGAGACAACGCTGTTACAGGCCAGGTACTCATTTTACACCTGAGTACGGTGAGAGAATGGGAGTAAAGAGCTTTTTCCAAGGACTCAACTATGCTCCGAGCGCGAGGCTCAAACCCAGGACTTTCCGATCCGAAAGCGAGTGTCATACCACAAGACCACATAGCCGCACTACTGTGTCTTCTATCACCCGATGTCTGTTTTCCAACATGCTTTCTGTCTTTGTCTTGGAATGAGATTACTTAGTTTTGTCCTGGCCCTGACCTGATACCCTGGCTGGGAGGGAAACAGTCAATTGTATAGTTAGTTTTGGGAGATGATATTTTTTTCCTTGTAAATCATCTCTCTGTTCTGCCCTGTATTATGTTTTGTTTGTATATTATATATATATATGTGTATGATTTCTAAACATTTGAGTGGATTCCTCTTAGTGGGGACCTGTTCTTGTGTCTGGATAGGACTTTAAGTTGATCTCAAACTAAGTACACTGATAGTGTGCTCTTGGAATCTACATCTGTTCCCCATTCAAACCAATTCCTCTTTGTCTGCCTTATTCTCGGATGCTTTAATTGTAATTCTAGAACTTTTTACTATCCCATTTTCTTCCCTTTTACTGGCGCTTATATAACCTAAATGTGTTGCAAGCGCCGTAAAACACTTAAAAACAAACAAAGCGAACAACAGGAACCACCCATGTTGTCACAGTGAGATACTGTTGCCTAGGCATTCCATGAAGGAATATAGATACTCCATCAAACAAGATGTCTGATGACAACAGGCATCACCCATGTTGTCCAAATCTTGTCCAAGGAAGTAAAAAAAACGAAAGTGTCTGAAGCAGGGCTCAAACACGGGACATTCTGGGTCACAGTGCATTGCCTTAACCACTTGGTCACTTTCTTTAAGCCCCCCCCCCCCCCCCCATATTAATAATAATAATAATAATAATAATAATAATAATAATAATAATAATAATAATAATAATAATAATAATAATAATGATAATAATAATAATAATAATAATAATAATAATAATAATAATAATAATAATAATAATAATAATAATAATAATTACAATAATAATAATTTTTATTATTATTATTATTTATTCCAGATGGTGTCTACCTTGAATTACTATGTGGATGTAGATGGGGTGGGTCCAGGGGATGTCAGCGTGCCGATGTAAGTCAAATAAACGTGACAGTGCATGACATAAGTCGGAAGTTGAAACTTTTGGATTTGCAATTTTTCCCCCATTTTCTTAAAGAATATGCTCCCCATAGCATTTTAATCTTTATTTGAAGTAAATCGGGTGATTTTTCATAACGTTATGGTAAGATGTATGGGAAAGGTATCCAGCAACTTTTCTCAAATTTCATACTTTTTCAACTTGACTAAAAAATTTAGAAGTGAAATTAAGCGTTGATATTTCCCAAAGATGTACAAAAAAGGGTTGATTTAACCATTTGTGACAAGAACTCATTATAGATAAAAATTGACCTTCTAACTAA
>NC_088368.1:43060258-43187758 GCF_034508935.2 Berghia stephanieae | reverse complement strand
TTTAATTCAGAAAAGTGAGTGGAGCAGGCACTTATGTTGGTAACAACAAGAGATGAAGTGAGTAGAAAAGTGCCAGAAGACAATAGAGAATAAAAATGTTATATGTTTGTGTTGAGAATATTGGCTATTAAGCTTAACTGCTGGTCAAGTAACTTCGCGATGGTTGTGTGGCGAGCGAACCGGCGGTCTCTAGAAGTGGGTGAGAGAGGGATCTAGAAATGACCTGGGTTTGATACGAATATTTTTGTATTCGTGGATAGCTCACACGGTAGAGCCACGCTCTCACCTGCCAGGAGGAGTTGTCGTACCAATAAGGTCGCAGGTTCAAACCCCACCACCGCCGCGAACATTTTTTATTCCCTATTGTCTTCTGGCACTTTTCTACTCACTTCATCTGCGGGTGGTTGGATGGGAGAATCACCCTTGAATCATATACCTATGATGTTCGCATGGGTGTACGATCCGATAGTGATGTCGTTCCTTCTTCTCTTTACTAGCCTATCCTGCTTCTTTGGTTTGTGATTGTATTTTTGACAGGGGATATTTTTTTTCCCGTAAATCTTCTGCCTGTTTGTTCTTGGTTATTTATAATTTAGCTTATGATATCTTTAGGTTATGATTTTGATTTACATTTGTACTATTTTTGTTAGATTGCTTGTTTTTTTGTTTCAGCGGTCTCTCATATAACCTCAATTGTGTTGGAAGAGACCTTAAGCAACAAACAAACAAACAAAACTCACTTCATCTCTTGTCATAACTGGGTGGGGATCCTGACCTCCCATAGCGGGCAGGAATGTACATACTGTATCTTCTATTGTCTTTTATCTGTTATCCAACATGCTTTCTGTCTTTGTCTTGGAATGAGATTACTTGTTTTTTTTTCCTGGCCCTCGTCGGAGTCCTGGCTGGGAGAGAAACAGTCAAATGCATAGTTATTGTTTTGGGAGATGATATTTTTTTCCTTGGAAATCATCTCTCTGTTATGTATTATTATATTTGTTATTTTTACTGTATAATGTAGGCATTTTTTTTGGATTTTGTGCTTGTGTCCGGATGAGACTTATAGGTGATCTCAAACTAAGTACATTGGTGGTATGCTCTTGGAATCCCATTTTCTTCCTTTTTACTGGCGCTGATATAACCTAAATGTGTTGCAAGCGCTGTAAAACCCTTAAAAACAAAAACAAAGTGTCGTAACATTTTTAGTAGCAGCGTATAGGTGGATTCTTCGGATTACAGACAAGAATGAATGATCTTTATTGACGATCTGGGTGGGGTACCTGACTTCCCATGTTCGACAGGGAGGCACTTACTGTGTCTTCTATCCCCATTTATCTGTTTTCCAACATGCTTTCTGTCTTTGTCTTGGGATGAGATTACTTCGTTTTGTCCTTGCCGGATTCACTAACTGGGACACAGTGTTCAATAAGCGAGCTTTTAGTTCTATACATGTGCCGCGGTCAAGAGGTCATTCACTCCATCACATTCCCGACCAGTGCAATGGGTTATCTCCCGTGATATTCAACAGATTTGTTATACTGATATCTGGTTAAATTACAATCGCTTTTGCACAATCACAGTCTATTTTACCAATTTAAACAAATTGGCAACACATCGAGAAAACTTTGATCTGTATTTTGGCACCAAACACTCTGTCCTTAGAATTACTGTCTTTGAGATATTTTGCATTTAGATATCAGCACAATTTCGATTATAGTTTGTTAAATTTAATTTATTGATTGCATTATTATAAGCAAACAAAACGATAGAAACTCTCAAAACTTGCTCTAACCGATGGAGGAATAAAGTAACCTTTCATTCTTTCCCTCACAATTTGTGGGTTGCTCTTAGTTCTTTGATGATATTCGATAACATCTTGGTGCAGCTGTCCGATTTGTTATGCTTTGATCATTGCTGGTTCAGAGGCATATGGATTCCGGTCAAGATGTCTTCATCACACAAGTTATATTCAACAGGTGCTCACATAAGTTTAGCTTAATATTATATGAACACAATTATATCGGCTTTTAGTTCCCCTGGTTACAAACGTGGTCAATAAAGAACACTAGAATAAAGTCCGAGTCATTTCACATTTCAGTTGTATATATTTGAAATTTACTTCCCAGGTTAAAATATTGTTTCAGTCCTTTGTGGGTACAAAAGAAACCTTGTATTGTTTGTAATTATTATGATGCAATTATCATGTCCAGTTCTCCAGGTTAGGCATTGCTTTTTGTCAGGGACCATATTTAAAGCGTTTTAGCATGTCTAGTGAAAATTGCGCTAATTAAAAAAGCTCAAAATCTCAAAATTACGTAGTCTCTCATGACACTTGTAGCGCATAGTTTTGAGGGCTTTTTAGCATCATCATTATCAATGTCCACATTAAAGATGAGATTAATATCTGGTTTTAAAGATTAATATCTGGTTTTAAATCCTGTACAATTATGTTTTGAGATTCGTTTTCTTTTTTTCTGTGTTTCTTGACTTTCTACAAAGTCTACACAGTTCATTCAAATGTTTATCATGAATTTCTTGAGTGTCCTCCATGGCTAAATGAAATTTTAAAAATCATAATAAATTCAATTTTGTTGACGCACAGATGGAATTTTAGCAACTTATAGTTCATTTATAATAGATTCTAACTGTGGAAGAATAAAAGTTGTTCTATGTTTCTGTATGGAGAATTTAATTTTTTATTGGAAAAATTAATGCATTATAAATTACAGAAAAAAAAGTCTTATTTAGGATTGAAATATCACGATCATTATATACAGCACTGGCATAAAAGACATATGAATGGAAAGAGGAAATCTTGATAAATATTACAGAATAAAGAAATTTGTGTTTAAGCTCATTGTGAAGCGATAACAAAGAGATGAAAGTGAACATAAATCGACTGGTATCACCCGATATCACCGTAACTGAACTCACTACGGGATTCCCCGTAACTTGGCAGGCGTGACCCCAGTCAACCTCGGGTCATCACTTGAACTAAGTTACCGCTCAGGCGATATTTTCGTTACTGTGGGGAGGGAATCAGTCAAATGCACAGTTAGATTTTTTGGAGATGATATTTTTTGTCTTATAAATCATCTCTCTGTTATGCACTGTTTTATGTTTTGTTTAAATATTATATTGTTTGTAAATATTTGAGTGTGTTCTCTTAGTGGGGACCTGTGCTTGCGTCTGGATGAGACTTTTAGGTGATCGCAAACTAAGTACTTTAGCAGTGTGATCTTGGAATCTACATCTGTTTCCTACTTGAACTAATTCCCCTTTGTCTTACCTTTTCTTTGGGTGCTTTAATTGTAATTCTGAAACTTTTTACCATCCCGTTTTCTTTCTTTTTACTGGCGCTGATATGACCTTAATGTATTGCAAGCTCAGTAACACCTTATAAACAAAACATTTATTGACGATTGGCATGTGGCTGAGAAAACCTGGGAAAAGATACGGCAAGCTTAGATTCGAGATATGAGCCAAAATTGAAGATAAAGTGATTCCCATAGCAACAGATTTTATTCATACAAAAATTCATAACTTGGGTTCTATTAGACATAGAAAGAAAATGTAAAGTGGTAAATGATCAAAAACATGTGGTCTACACCACTGCATATATTTCTCAATTAATGAAATTTGCACATCTTTCTGGGTTTTCTCAATCAGCCACACGTATATTTAGACTAGAAAATATGATTCCATCACTCTGAAATCAGAAGAAGAATTACACTATAATAAAATATGTATCCAGTTCTCTTGTAAATTGGTTTTACACTTCCAGTGAGATAGGAACCAGAATTGTGACATCACTCTTTTGTTCCCTATTGTTTCAGATTCAGTGGAATCACAGCTGAAGACATGGAGGGAGTGGACACAACGATAAGAAAGGTGCACGATGTAATGCGTGACCTGGTCTCCAACGATACCATTTTAGTCGGCCACGGCCTGGAAAGTGACTTAACTGCTCTCAAGGTACGTACACCGTAATGAGTCTTGACCTCTTTAGGAAATGACAAAAGAAAAACCGAGCTTTCATATAGCGCAATATCCACTGAATGTGCTCAAAGCAGGATATGAATTACTTGACTTAATAGAAACCTTCATTAACTAAATGCCTGATACTAGCCAAAAGAAATCGTCATAAAAGAAGAATTCAATTTAAGAAACTAGGGAACAGGCACTGGTGTAATATAAAGATCCCTAACAAGTGTGTGTGTATGAAAGGTGCCAGGCAAAGCAAGAAAGAAAAATACAAGGAATATAAAGTCCCTAAAATCCTAAGTCTACCTCGAGGCGTGCTGACTATTTTGGATGGGTTTTTTTTTCTAGTATTTTCCATTCTTGCTTTGTTTCATACATACTTGTTCAGATAAAAGAAGATGTAGATCACAGGGTAGTGAGTGAGGGGGTGGTGGTAAATTGTGAGTTGTAATCAACAGCTCAACCAATGGAATCGTAAATTGTTTACTTGAGCACTTCTAACGACAACTCATTTTTTACTTTCGTTTGACTGGGTGGGAATCCTGACCTCCCATAGTGGGCAGGGAGGTACATGCTGTGTCTTCTATCCCCCCATACCCGTTTTCTAATTGTTTCCTGTCATTGTCTTGGAATGAGATTGCTTAGTTTTGTCCTGACCCTTGTCGGAGTTCCTTGACTGGGAGGGAGACAGTCAAATGTATAGTTAGAGTTTTGGGAGATGATATTTTTTTTCCTTGTAAATCATCTCTCTGTTATGCATTGTATTATGTTTAGTTTACATATATGATTTGTAAACATTTCAGTGTATTCCTCTTAGTTGTGACCTGTGCTTGTGTCTGGATGAGACTTTTAGGTGATCTCAAACTAAGTACTTTGACAGTGTGCTCTTGGAATCTACATCTGTTCCCTATTTGAACCAATTCCCCTTTGTCATACCTTTTCTTTTCTGCTTTAATTGTAATTCTAGAACTGTTTACTATCCCATTTTCTTCCTTTTTACTGGCGCTTATATGACCTTAATGTGTTGCAAGCGCCGTAAAACCCTTAAAAACAAACAAACAAACTTTCATTTGATGACCGTCATTCTCTTTATTGACATCATTTTTTGGTCAACATCAGGCCACAGCCATCGTTAATTTATAGCCTGACACAAGAACCCACTCAGACTTATAGTTTGAGATCAATTTTAAGGTTTGTGAAGCGGAAAGCGAGTTGACTTTAGGAGAGTTCAAG
Source organism: Berghia stephanieae (assembly GCF_034508935.2). Taxonomy (NCBI): domain Eukaryota; kingdom Metazoa; phylum Mollusca; class Gastropoda; order Nudibranchia; family Aeolidiidae; genus Berghia; species Berghia stephanieae. Next base: position 43,182,541 of record NC_088368.1, on the reverse strand, counting down.
GAAACAAATGATTCCATTGGTTGACCTAATGAATACAACTCACCATTTGTTTTCTTTTGTGGCCAAAGACTTGTCTTTTGACGTCACCTTTTGGTCAGTGTCAGGCTTTAAGTTAACGATGGCTATGATCAGGCCTTGAACTTACAAAAGCGACGGCTTCATCTTCTTCGCTCCTTGTGAAACATAGGGGCTCTAAGAGGGTCCGGACCTGTCTTTGCCCTTGGCTTTCTTCTTTGACACTTCCCAGGAAAGACCTGCCACGTTCAATTCGGTTATATGGTCAAATGATATTGCTCTTACATTTGAATCCGAAAGTCCTGGGTTAGAGACACAAAGCCGAATCCCTGAGAAAGGCTCCTTAGTCACATTCTCTCAAACGTGCTTTGATTCCCATAACAATGCTGTCTCTTTCTAAAACGAATAGTAATATCGCCTTACAGATGTCATGGCTCGTCCTATTTTGCTGCTGTGGTGACACATTGTAAAGCTCTTTGAGCATGTTTACTGGATATTGCGCTATACAATTAATTTCCATTTCGTGCAACAGAAACTGGGGTTATATTTCTGGTTTTATGGGCCTTTAGCCACGTGAGATTATACACAGTAACGTTGTTGACAAACATCTGAACAGGGAGCAGGCACTGGTGTAAGAAGATAAAGATCCCTAACAAGTCTGTATGAAAGGTGCCAGAAAAAGCAAGAAAGAAATATACAAGATAAAATAAATTCCAAAAAATCTGTCTACCTCAGACCTTCTGATTACCGGTCAGACGTCCTACTATTAATGATAGCATGTCTGACCGGTAATCAGAAGGTCTGAGGTTCGAACCCCAGTCGAGGTAGCTGATTTTTTGGGATGTTTTTTTTTTCTTGTATATTTCTTTCTTGGTTTGTCTGGCACTAGACCTGTAAATTTTCAGTCAATTAACTGGAATCATTCAATTTGTCAAATTCAAATAGTTTAAAAAAGGAAAGAAAGAAATGTAGAAAGATAGAATTCATGAATCGTAGTGATGTGAATGACCGTAAAGTAATTAGGAATGTTCCACAGCGCTACGCATAGCTCATGGGCTGTTTATATTAATGATGGATATATTGCCAAGGCTAAGCGACGCTTTTTAGAATTGCCATATCTGAACACATCCCAGTGTATTTTCACACAGCCTTCGTGAAATTATTTTTTCACTTTCCAAACCTGTCGTGATCCCAATGGTAGCCAATTTTAACTGAGCCGCTGAGCGATAAATTTCACTGTTTCGTCTAAGCCAAAATTGACTAGTGGCTTTTAAAAAATAAATTCCCTTTATTCATCCCCATGGGGAAATTTGTCTTTATGGTCTATTCCAACGGAGTCATGGTTGCCAGTTTTCCGGTTCATGCCGGAATTCCGGTTTCGCGATATCTCGAAGTCAAATACCTCCGGTTTCAGTGTTTTGGGTAAAATAACCTAATAGCATCGGTAAAAAATTTTGGTTTTAAAATCAAATTAATTTCCTCATTGTGTCAATATGTTTTGATAATGGTATAAAAACGGTGATGAAATAAGAGTAAAGTTTAGGCCGCATTTTCAGTAGGAACATTTTCAGGTTTGGCAAAGTGTCGAGATTTTAGTTTCAGGTTTCAGCACTTCTTCCTGCTGGCACCCATGAACGGAGTACTGGAATAACCCAGGCATCAGCTGTAGTACAGCGCCGCAAAGTAAGAGCTGAGACGAGGTGACTAGTGCAAGGCCACACAACGAGTCGGGTAGTCGAACTCAGGACATTTTGGGTACGAAGCAAAGACTGTACTGCTGTGCCTTTATTTATCCGAACAAGCGACCACCCGAGCTCTAGCCCTTCGGTCGTACCACTGAGCCACGCTGCCCCATAGCTTGAACGTGCTGCTACCATAATTCCTGTATTTCACCATTTCAGATGATACACAGTACCGTTGTTGATACTTCCATTCTCTTCCCAAACCGACGGGGGTTTCCCTTCAAGAGTACCCTGAGAAATCTGGTCGCCGATCACTTGCAGAAGGATATCCAACCTGATGGTAATAATGATTATGATAATAATAATAATAATAATAATAATAATAATAATAATAATAATAATAATAAGAAGAAGAAGAAGAAGAAGAAGAAGAAGAAGAAGAAGAAGAAGAAGAAAAGAAGAAGAAGAAGAAGAAGAAGAAGAAGAAGAAGAAGAAGAATAGTAATAATGACAATAATAATAATAATAATAATAATAATAATAATAATAATAATAATAATAATAATAATAATAATAATAATAATAATAATAATAATAATAATAATAAAAATATGATAATGATAATAATAATAATAATAATAATAATAATAATAATAATAATAATAATAATAATAATAATAATAATAATAATACTAATAATAATAAGAATCATCATCATACTCATAATCATAATATAATAGAATATATAATGAAAAATATAATAATAATCAAAATATGATAATGATAATAGTAGTAATAATAATAATAATAATAATAATAATAATAATAATAATAATAATAATAATAATAATAATAATAATAATAATAATAATAATAATAAAAATAATAATAACAATAATAATCATCATCATCATACTCATAATCATAATAATCATAATATAATAGTGATATTAATAATAATAATAATAATAATAATAATAATAATAATAATAATAATAATAATAATGATAATAATAATAATAATAATAATAATAATAATAATAATAATAATAATAATAATAATAATAATAATAATAATAATAATAATAACCATGTAATTTATTTAATCGTACAGTATAGCTCTAGACTGGGTTTTAGATGAACGGCATTCTCTCATCTCTCATTCGTCAATCTTAAGTATTTCATTCATCATGCTTTGTTGACAAAGAGTAAACCCAAATCGTCAACAACAGTGAAGTTTCTGTCGATGAAAATTGTAATATCGCTTAACAGGTGCCACCTGACTGTAAAACGATTTGAGCGTGTTTAGTGGATATTACTCCCATAGTGGGCAGGGAAGTACTTACTGTGTCTTCTATCCCCTTATATCTGTTTTCCAATATCTTTCTGTCTTTGTCTTGGAATGAGATTACTTGGTTTTGTCCTTGCCCTGGTCAGAGCCCTTGATGGGAGGGAAACAGTCAAATGCTTAGTTATTGTTTTGGGAGATGATATATTTTTCCTTGTAAATCGTCTCTCTGTTGTGTATTGTTATTTTTGTTATTTTGAATGTATAATGTAAGCATTTGAGTGTATTCCTCTTAGTGCTGGTGTCTGGGTGAGACATTTAGGTGATCTCAAAGTACACTGGTGGTATGCTCTTGGAATCTACATCTGATCCCTATTTGTTCCCAGTTCCCCTTTGTCTTACTTTCTCTTGGGTGCTTTTTAATTGTAATTCTAGAACTTTTTACTATCCCATTTTCTTCCTTTTTACTGGCGCTGATATAACCTAAATGTGTTGCAAGCGCCGTAAAACCCTTAAAAACAAAACAATAGTGGATATTACTCTATAGAATTGCTCAATTGAAAAAAACAACAAAAAACAAATTATTATTGAATCATGATCACCTGTGAGACATGCTTGCTTACTTTTATCTTGTGCGGCTATGTTGTCTAGTGGTATGACACTCGCTCTTGGATCGGAAGGTCCTGGGTTCGAGCTCACGCTTGGAGCATTGTTGAGTCCTTGGAAAAGGCTCTTTACTCACATTCTCTCACCGTACTCAGGTGTAAAATGAGTACCTGGCTGTTATCAGCTTTGTCTTTGTCCGAAAAATTGTAATGTCGCTTAACAGGCGTAATTTCCCGTCCTACATGTTAAATGTTGCTGTTGGCCAGGGTCCCCTTGTAAAGCGCTTTGAGCACATTTAGTGGATATTGCTCTTTATAAAGCTCAATTTTAAAAAAATAATTTAATTGACCAGTATATTTTTGACAAATCAAAACATGGAATATGTGACACACCTTCACATGTGCCCGGACAAACATACCGAGTTGTTTATGAACAATAACGTGAATGAAATCGACCTCTCTCTGATCATTGTTACTGTTTTTATACTGCCAGATGGGTGACTAGTTATCACATGATTATCTCCATCATATTATAATCATTTGAATTTCCAACTATTGTTTCTGTTGATCAAGCGGTAGAGCAGTGAATATTTTACTTAGACACATACCATCGATAGTAAAGCCTGTGTAGTTTGGCTTGTCAACCATTCCCTGCCAATGTTTACAGTATGACGACTGTCCGAGAGGCACGGTTATCTAAGTGTCTGTCTATTGAAGGAACAAAATTGACGTCACTATGATGAGTTCTAAATGAATTCTATCAACAAACTATAAATGTTCTAGGGTACCCATTGTTTTTTTTTTTTTTTTGTTTTGTTTTTTTTAATTCTGGGTTGATATGTAAGATCGCGGGTGGTTGGATGGGAGCATCACCCTTGAATCATATACCTATGATGTTCGCATGGGTGTACGATCCGATAGTGGCGGGTGGTTGGATGGGAGCATCACCCTTGAATCATATACCTATGATGTTCGCATGGGTGTACGATCCGATAGTGGCGGGTGGTTGGATGGGAGCATCACCCTTGAATCATATACCTATGATGTTCGCATGGGTGTACGATCCGATAGTGATGTCGTTTCTTCTTCTCTTTACTAGCCTATCCTGCTTCTTTGGTTTGTGATTGTATTTTTGACAGGGGATATTTTTTTTTCTGTAAATCTCCTGCCTGTTTGTTCTTGGTTATTTATAATTTAGCTTATGATATCTTTAGGTTATGATTTTGATTTACATTTGTACTATTTTTGTTAGATTGCTTGTTTTTTTGTTTCAGCGGTCTCTCATATAACCTCAATTGTGTTGGAAGAGACCTAAAGCAACAAACAAACAAACAAAAAAATATGTAAGATCTGGCTGGCGGATAACAGGAACTATTTATTTATTTATTTATTTTTCAGATGGCGGCCATGACAGTAAAAATGATGCTGTATCCTGCATGCAACTCGTCCTTTTCAAAGTCGAGCAAGACGCCAAAACTGAAGCAAGACAGTTTTAAGAGAGCTTTAAGCCATTCGCTGACTTACTCGTAACAGATGCGACAATTTTCCTGTAGTTGGTATGGAGAGGGTTAAAATTGTACGCTTAGTTCATCAACTGTCTTCCTACATTCATATCACTTTGCTCAGGGCCATCTTCTCCATTTCATTCCAGCTCATTCTAACCTTTTTCAGAGCTCTTCTGTTATTGACATCCTTCGTTTGCTTCGGGGGCTTCCCTCGTCTTCTCTTTTCTTGCAGATTTCATGTACAGAGCTGCCAACTGTCACAGAACTTCCGTGAAATTTATGGAAATAGACTACAAGTCACGGATACACGGAAACATACCATGTTGTCACGGAAATAGACTACAAGTCACGGATACACGGACATGGAAATAGACTACAAGTCACGGATACACGGAAACATACCATTTTGTCACGGAAATAGACTACAAGTCACGGATACACGGAAACATACCATTTTGTCACGGAAATAGACTACAAGTCACGGATACACGGAAACATACCATTTTGTCACGGAAATAGACAAGTCACGGATACACGGAAACATACCATTTTGTCACAGAAATAGACTACAAGTCACGGATACACGGAAACATACCATTTTGTCACGGAAATAGACTACAAGTCACGGATACACGGAAACATACCATTTTGTCACAGAAATAGACTACAAGTCACGGATACACGGAAACATACCATTTTGTCACGGAAATAGTCTACAAGTCACGGATACACGGAAACATACCATTTTGTCACGGAAATAGACTACAAGTCACGGATACACGGAAACATACCATTTTGTCACGGAAATAGACTACAAGTCACGGATACACGGAAACATACCATTTTGTCACAGAAATAGACTACAAGTCACGGATACACGGAAACATACCATTTTGTCACGGAAATAGACTACAAGTCACGGATACACGGAAACATACCATTTTGTCACGGAAATAGTCTACAAGTCACGGATACACGGAAACATACCATTTTGTCACGGAAATAGACTACAAGTCACGGATACACGGAAACATACCATTTTGTCACGGAAATAGTCTACAAGTCACGGATACACGGAAACATACCATTTTGTCACGGAAATAGTCTACAAGTCACGGATACACGGAAACATACCATTTTGTCACGGAAATGGTTGCACGGGCGAAATAAAAGTTTAAAAAAAAGTTTTTTTTTGTTTTTTTTTGCTGGGATGCATAACATTTTAAAACTGGATGTCGGGTGATGGACGCATGCTAACAACAGGAAGTTGCCTTAATATCTATATTTTGACAATTCCGTAATCGATTTTTTCATTAAACACATCAAATACTATACATTGTTTGTTGGATTCGTGTCATTCAGGGAATTGTCTATCGTAATGTTAAAATAATCTTTCATTGCTGTTTCTGATTACGAGCGCATGTGTTCTTAGTTCTTTCTTTCATTTTCATTCGATTGTTGAAGCTGTTCATACGTGGTCTTGTCTACTGTTAAATTCGTTTATTGATTTTTCACTTTATTCACTTTTCTACTTTGTAATAGTTTGCGATTTCTTACTGTGCTTTGAAATGGATACACCGCCAGCAAAATGGAGGAAACAGGCGGTTCTTTATCGGCCCGAGATGATTGAGAAATTTCCTGGTCTCATTAAATCATCCAAAAGCCCTGGTCACATTTACTGTACGGTGTGATTCAATGACATTTTAGTCAATAGTGGTATGATTGATTGTTCTAGGCATGTCAATGGACCTAAGCTTATTAAAAATGCTAAATCAGTGAGTAGTGTTAAGTCTGTGTCTTCATTCGTCAATGCTAAGAGTGTGGAGTCGGTGACGGATGCCGAAGTGATGTTCTCTGGATTTTTAGTGGAGCACAATATTCCGTTAGCGGCTGCTGATCATGTGGGAAAACTATTTAAGGCAATGTTTTTAAATAAGTCTGTGTCTGCTAGGGAGATTATAGAAAAATATGTGTCAGAACCAAGTAAACTCACATTGTGAAGGAAATGGCAAGTCAGGAGACGTCCATGTTGGTTGCATCGATGAAAACAGGAACATTTTCAATTGCCACAGATGCAAGCAATGACAGACCTGCCAACCGGTACGATTAATCGTATTTTAGTACGATTTTTGGACCCCGAATACGCAGATACGATTTGCGTGATTTTTTTAAAGATGTGTGATGTGAATGATATTGATGATACATTTGATGCATTGATGATACACACGTGTCGTACACCAACTGTTGACTGTGTTTCTGAATGAATGATGCATCACATTTAATACTATAGTTATCATTTCAGTTGCTTATATGATGCCGGTTTTCACCTATATTTTTCTCATACATTTTTGAGGATTTGCATAGAATTATGCACATAAGCTTGTTTTATACTTTAAATAGTCTCAGGCCACATTTAAACTTTTGCCACTTATTAAATACAAAATTCTAATTGAAAATTTAATTGAACCAACATCTTTGACTATGAAGCCTTCAATTGAAAACGTATTGCTAATTAACTTAAACATAAATGGGCTATTTCCCTTTATTATAACTAAATTACTCTTTTTTGATTTATAAAATTTATAATGATCGTTTTTTTTTCTTTATTATTTTGTACGAGTCTTGAATTACAAAGTGGGCAGCTTTAGGAACGGTATTTGGTTCAAAATGAATTTTTTAGAACCATTTTAAAAGTATTTAACTTTTCTCTGCATATTACATACTTTGCAAATTTCCCATCATTTGACCAAAGTAATAGTATTAGTAGTATATGGAAGTAATAGTAGTAGTAGTAGTAGGAGGAGTAGTAGTAGTGAATGCTCAAAAAAAAAAAAGAGAGAGAGAGAAAGAGGATGGATCATTAGATAACACATATGGAAAATATCTTGCTACTGTTGCAAATTGTCATCTATTGAATTGAAGACCACTCTCCCAGTTATTTTATCTCAAAACTTTCTCATAAATGATGTACTGGGCTAGCAGATATCACCATCACAACTTCATCAGCATCTCTTACCATCAACATCATGACATCACCACTTCTACAACTGCCATCACAGCATTGTCACTGCCACAACTACCACCACATCACTTCTACCACCACTGCCACCACAGCTTCATCATCATCACCACCACCACCTATAGAGCACCATCGCTACAACAACCAACATTTCTTCCACTGACACTAGCATCAATACTACCAACATGTTAAGGGTCTGTTGATCATTTCTTTGAGTGTTTCGAAAGCAATTTCCTTTTGATATTGCAATTTCTGAGCCTTATGCTAATTTTAAATAGCCATTAAGTTTTAGTTTCTCGATAAATCGATAATTTTGTAATCACTAGAGATTGCTTGAATGATGAAGATGAAAGTTTATTTGATTTGGGATTAAATAAATATTATATAAATATAAATATATTATAATATACATTTTTTATAAATTTTTGTTTAGTGCGCACTTTTTTTCCACATGTGCGGACAAAATACACTTTTTTTTTCTTCTAAAAATACACTTTTTAGGGTCATGGAATACACTTTTCATCCTGGGAAGGTTGGCAGGTCTGCAATGATAGAAATGACAAATTGTACCCCATCATTGTTCGATTGGCCATGGATGGAAATATTGTTACTTCCTTATTGTCTATCATTGAAGTGGAGGGTAAAAACACTGGAGTAAAAATAGCGGAGGCAATTGTAGGGGAATTAAAGTCAAAGGACATCAGCTTGGATAATTGTTTGGCTTTCACCAGTGATAATGCTAATGTCATGGTAGGTAAAAAGACTGGATGTTATGGTGAACTTCTGAAGTACAATTCTAATCTCATCAGTACAGGGTGTATTTGTCATAGGCTCCATCTTGCTGCAGAGTGGGCAGCCAAACAGTTGCCAGTCAATGTTGAGCAATTTTTCATTGACATTTATTATTATATCGAGAAGAGTGCCAGTAGAGTGAAAAACTTTTAAAATTTCCAGGAAGAATGTGGAGTGAAGCCATCAGAGCTCTGTAAACATGCCCCGACACGTTGGCTTTCACTGTCAAAGACATGCCTCTGGGTTCTGGAGCAATGGCCTGCACTGGATGGATTTTATGAGGAAGAATGTAACAGCACTACAGAGCAGGCAAAGGAGATAGATGCAGGAGAATAAACAGGATAGGAAAAAAAAGTGTTGGACAACCTGAAGTCAAGAACAATGAAGGCTTATATCCACTACCTTTCATTTATCCTTTCTGAATTTGACAAAGTGAATATTCAACTTCAGTCGGAATCTTCAATGGTTCATGTCCAACTCCGTCTGGTACAGCGCTTCATTTGAACTCTTATGACAATGGGGCTAAAACCATGTGCTCTTACCCACAAGGGAGTTACAGATGTTGACTACAAGTCACAGTACAACAAAAGATCAAATGGTGATCTTGTTATTGGGGAGGGGACAAAGAAGAGTCTGGAGAAATTGAATAAGGAGAAGGTACAACAATTTTATTTTATTCATCTATACTATAAAGAAATGTTTACAAACTGCCATTACTTACCTTTTAAAGAATGGACAAATGGAAGCTATTTATTTAAAGAATGCTGAGGTGGCTGACATCAATGTGAGGCAAACAGCCGCATGGAAACAGTTGGAATATTTTTAAAGTAAATTTCCAACCATTTTACCACAGGATGCAACTAAATACGAGTTGCAAATGCAATTTGTAGAATATCAATGTTGTGAATTACCAGATAACTTGCCTGATGAAATGGGATTGAAGCGGAAGGTGCTTGGAGAGTCTGTGAAGGATATAACAACAGGACATCTTTCATTGAACACATTAGCCAAAGTCATGACGTCGATTCTTGCCATTCCTCACAGCAATGCCTCATGTGAACGCATCTTCAGCACAGTGAGGAAGAACAGGACAGACTTTCGGTCATCAATGTCTGTTGAGACACTAGAACCCCTAATGATTCTAAAACAAAAAGATGTGTGTCACGAGAGGAAAAATGCTCCAGAGTTGCTGAAGCTATGTAAAACAGCCACAGCAAGAGCTCTCAACAAGGAGTAATAACTATGGAGGAGTTGTAATTGTAAATAGTGTAAATACTAATGTATACATATATATAAATAAATGTGGACTCGTAATATTATTTTATTTGGAACTAATTAAACTAGGACTATGCATGATGTGATTAAATTATGATGTAAAAAGACCACCATGACGACACTCCATGATTTGACGTTAATATCAGGACAAGAGTTTCTGGTGAGTAAAATATTTCATATTTTTAATGTAAATAAGCGACGTTCTGTTGTCACTGAAGTGTCGCTGAAATGTGTCCCCCAAATGACTTTGTCCATGTTGGCATCTCTGCATGTAGGTAAGGGCCTCCTCCTCCTCCTCCTCCTCCTCCTCCTCCTCCTCCTTAGTGATTATTTGTTTTTCTGAAGAGGGAAGGAAAGAATGAAAGGGGGAGGGAGAAGAAATTATAAGTGTGCGTGTGTGTATGTATGCGATATATTCATGCATCAATAAGTATAGAAACTGAATGTAAGCTATGTCGATAACGTCATTGGCGAATGTCCATTAAACTTATGTATTTTTTAAAAATTAGGGATGACTCCCCCCCCCCCTCTTTCACTCGACTTAGGTGTGAATGAGTATCAGGTTATAGGCAATGTCTCATTTTGTAAAAATGTTAGTACCAAAAAAAAAAAAGATGCAAAAAGACGACTTGAACTGTATGTAATGAAAATATAGTTCCATATGGCCTTCTAGGGGAGAAAATATAAGAAATAATATGAAGGGCATTGGGCATGATAATTCTGTTGCAATACGCTGTATTTGTGTGTGTTCATGTTATATATTCAAAATATTATACATCACCTATCTGATTGTTATGTATTTAAAATATTTTATATCACCTATCTCTGTGTGGGGTTCCTGACCTCCCATAGTGGGCAGGGAGTTACATACTGTGTCTTCTATCCCCTTATATCTGTTTTCCAACATGTTTTCTGTCTTTGTCTTGGAATGAGGTTACTTGGTTTTATCCTGGCCCTTTTATTAATAGTTAATAGATTAATTAATTGATTAATTTTTGAATTCAATTTGATCTTGTTAATTTTTATTTATTTATTTATCTATTCATTTATTTGTTGGTTTGTTTATTTATTTATTTATCCATTTATTTCTTTATCTTTTAAACTTTAAATTGTCATGTGGATATATCTAATTGTTTCCATTAATTTCATGATTTTGTAGACTGGTTTGTAAATGTTGACAAGTAAAATGCATGACATCTGAAACAATATAAAATCATAATTTATCAGAGACTTATGTATGATTATTATCGTTGTTGCTTTCACGATTATTGTTGTCATTAATATTTCATTGTATTATGAACTTTGTACAATTATGATTCATTCGATCATGACCAATTTTCAATTATAAGTTTTCTATGATTGTATTTTTCTATTGCACATTGCCGTATTAATACCTTTTTCCTGACATTCAAAGTTGTGTAAAACTCTCTGTGAATGATACAATGCAAGCTATATGAATATGAGATTCTTTAATTATAAACTACGCGGGTGGTTGGATGGGAGCATCACCCTTGAATCATATACCTATGATGTTCGCATGGGTGTACGATCCGATAGTGATGTCGTTTCTTCTTCTCTTTACTAGCCTATCCTGCTTCTTTGGTTTGTGATTGTATTTTTGACAGGGGATATTTTTTTTTCTGTAAATCTTCTGTCTGTTTGTTCTTGGTTATTTATAATTTAGCTTATGATATCTTTAGGTTATGATTTTGATTTACATTTGTACTATTTTTGTTAGATTGCTTGTTTTTTTGTTTCAGCGGTCTCTCATATAACCTCAATTGTGTTGGAAGAGACCTAAAGCAACAAACAAAAAATTATAAACTACAGTATAATGCATTTAAATGGGGTTCCTGACCTCCCATAGTGGGGGGGGGGGGTACTTACCGTGTCTTCTATCCCCTTACATCTGTTTTTCAAATGCTTTCTGTCTTTGTCTTGGTATGAGATTGCTTGGTTTTGTCCCGAACCTGGTCTGAGTCCTTGGCTGGGAGGCAAACAGTCAAATGCATAGTTATTATTTTGGGAGATGATATTTTTGTCCTTGTAAACCATCTCTCTGTTATGTATTATTATATTTGTTATTTTTAATGTATAATGAAATGTAAGCATTTGAGTGTATTCCTCTTTGTTGGATCTTGTGCTTGTGTCTGGGTGAGACGTATAGGTGATATCAGACTAAGTACATTGGTGGTATGCTCTTGGAATCTACATCTGATCCCTATTTGTTCCCAATTCCCCTTTGTCTCACTCTCTCTTGGGTGCTTTAATTGTAATTCTAGAACTTTCGACTATCCCATTTTCTTCCTTTTTACTGGTGCAAATATAACCTAAATGCGTTGCAAGCGCCGTAAAACCCTTAAAAATAAATAAACAAACAAACAAGATAAGTTTTCTTTCTTTCTTTATTTTAGAATAATAAAGTTTGTTTTTTTTGGGGTTTTTTTTGTGTGTGTATTTTGTTATTACCTTATTTAAATTTTTTAATGTATTTATTTATTTATTTAGTTTATCTCTCTCCTTCATTTTAAATATAGATAACTTTGAAACCATATAGATAACTTTGAAACGCACCCTTCCACTCCCGTTCTCCCACTTTCATTCTGTCTCTCTCCTCTCTCTCTCTCTCTCTCTTTCTCTCTCTCTCTCTCTCTCTCTCTTTCTCTCTGCCTCTCTCTCTCTCTCTCTCTCTGTCTCTCTCTTAACGAATAAGAAAAATGTTGGTTGTATCGTAACGAATGTGAGGATTTCCCTGTAGTTGGTAAGGAAAGGGTTAATCCTCTTCTTACCAACTACAGGAAAATCCTCACATTTGTTACCATACTATATGGGTGGGATTCCTGACCCCCCATAGTGGGCAGGGAGGTACTTACTGTGTCTTCTATCCCCTTATATCTGTTTTCCAACATGCTTTCTGTCTTTATATTGGAATGAGATTACTTGGTTTTGTCCTGGTCCTGGCCGGATGCCCTGGCTGAGAGGGAAACAGTCAAAGTGTAGTTAGTTTTGGGAGACGATATTTTTTACCATGTAAATCATCTCTCTGTTATGTACTGTTACACTTTTCATTTTTACATATGATTTGTAAACATTTGAGTGTGTTCCTCTTAGTGGGATCTGTGCTTGTGCGATGAGACTTTTAGGTGATCTCAAACTAAGTACTTTGATAGTGTGCTCTTGGAATGGACATCTGTTTCCTATTTGAACCAATTCCCCTTTGTCTTACCTTTGCTTATGTGCTTTAATTGTAATTCTAGAACTTATTACTATCACGTTTTCTTCCCTTTTACTGGCGCTGATATGACCTTAATGTGTTGCGAGTACCGTAAAACCCTTAAAAACAAACAAACATTTATCACCTGAATATCTTGAATGCCTTAGCAGGGAATATAAACCATTTCGATCTCTTCGATCGACCAGTTCTTCGCTAATGTAGAAAAAACATCCCAAGAAGACAGCTTACTGAGCATGGTTTTGCATTCTTGGCTCCAATCGTATGGAATTCTTTACCACCTAAAACGATGTGGAAGTCAAACGGCATCTAAAATCCAATCTTTTTCATTCTGCTTACCATTATTCTGTGTAAGATTTGAACAAGATAATAATATATGAACTTAGCATCCACAGCAAAATACCGTGAACTGTGGAAGGAAATGACACAGATGATTAGAGAGGCGGCCGAGGCGTCCCGATCGGATTATTAGGAAGCGAAAGGCCTTAACTCACTCAACCCTAACAACGAATATATCCGTAGTATACCCAGGGTTACTTTTACCCCATGCCCATTTATTACATTCTTCTGAGACAAATTATAGCCGTAGTAACAAAGCTAATGTTCTTAATTTTTACATGTTAATGATAGTTGAATAAAACTATGCACTTCTCATTTTTAATACATATTTTTCCAATGTTGAAAAGTAGCAAAAATCTCTAGGATTGAGTGAGTTAAGTCAGTCAAGTAAGTCATAGTCATATGTGTGTGGCTGTTGTCATGATTTTCTCGTCGAATTGAATGAATTTGTGTGATACCAAAAACTATTGCAACGCGCCCCTGACACTGTTTGTGGATACCGGCAATACATCAAGTAAAGATAAACGCGATAATGACAAATATAATTCAATGAGAAAGAAACAAATTTACAAAACTGATAACGTCGTACATAGAATTGTCACGGAGTTTGTTGCAAAATGTTGCAGGTGTTTTAATCCCTTAAAATCTACGCTGATTTTTTTTTTTTCGTTTTCAGGCAATTGTTTCGTTTTATGTATTCTGTTTTAATGGAGGATAAACCATTTCCATTGGGAGAGCAGTAAGAATATCGCGAGTCGGACTGCGATTGTCTATAAATTATAAATTATTGCCTTTTGGTGAAAAACTTAAGATCTGGTATTGGGTCAAAGTAAGATCGAATTTCGCCTTTAAAGGGTGACATTGTTTCTGGGTTTTGCTTTTTAAAAATTATTACTGGTTATTATTCTTCTTCTTTAAGTCATTATTACAGTTTCATTTTTATAATTGGCAAGTCGTTGGCTGTACTAACTCGCATAGTCACTATACTGAGCTGCAAAATAGACGCACGACTTATAAAATCAATGGATCTCACGTAAGCTTAGTCATAATCTTTTTCTGTCTTCATCAAATGATGTGTGACAATAAAGATATTATTCCAGCCCTCTCATTGGAAAACCTTATCTTTTATTAGTAAATACGTAATCGTTGAATAACGAATAAAAAATTTGTATTCAACGATTGCAGAATATTTTCGCACATTTTATTGGTGTGAAATAAGGTGTAAAAGACAGCAAAGGACACAATTAGATATTTATAAATTATAATTTATTCAAAAATAACAATTATAAAAGTACTTGTGCGGCTATGTGGTATTGTGTTCTGACACACGCTTTAGGATCGGAAGGTCCTGAGTTCGAGTCTCGCTTGGCGCATAGTCGAGTCCTTGGAAAAGAATCTTTATTCATGTTTTCTCACCATATTCAGGTGTAAATTGAGTAACTGGACGTTAAAGTGGACGGACGTCTCTGTCAACAAATTATATGATCCCCTAACAAGGTGACATGTCTCGTTCAAAACGTTAAGTGTTACTGTGTTTACTAGTTTACTTTGTAAAGCGCTTTGAACAGGTTTAATGGATTTTGCGCTACATAAAAGCTCACGGTTTAAGAAAAGTAATTGCTTTTTTTTTACGAAACCTGACGAAACCCAGTCCCAGGTTCACTCTCCAGTGGTGTACAATTCCCTGAGTCCCGGGTTCACTCCCACTGCTGCCTACTTCCCATAACCATTGTCAGGTTTTGTCGGGTTCCGACGGATTTCGGCTTGTTTCGTCGGGTTTCGGCTGGTTTCTGTGGGTTTCGGCGGATTTCAGTGGGTTTCGTAAAAAGAACCACCTGTCTAACTATTTAATTTGACCAAAACGTTTCGATGAGAATAAAATTGATTTAACATATTGCAGGATTTGATTTTATTGGTGGAAATATAGGTAAACCAACAATTATATTTTGAAAATTTAATTGTTTAAATGCAATATAATAGTTTGTAGCGCATGGTAATTTAGTTCACTCCTGGTTGATCAAGTCTCTGATCATGATCTGTTCCATGTCGAGTTGAAGATCTATCATGTTGTCCATACCATATTTCAGTATTTGGATGACGTAACATGACTCTGTCCCAACATATATAACTAAAGTACTCTAAGTGCTGGCTCTAGTTGACGTAACAGTTTAATGCTCTAACCATGGCTTTTAAGTAAATAGCTATTCTGTTCTTCCGACAACTAAATACCAGTCACCATTGAGCTCTCCATGGTACAATTCCCTAGAGCTTCCATGCAACTATCTTCCACCATTGGTTGTCAGTGACATGTCCTAGTCCTCAGCTCGTCCTCTAAATGAGTCTGTCGCATGTCGTAAAGTAACTAGTATCTCTAGCCGCCATGGCTCTGTCCATGACGTCTAGATAGTAGCTTGAAGAATTATCTCGCCATGGCTTGTCCATGACGTAACTATAGTACTCTAGTCGCCAAGGCTCTGTCCATGACGTAACTATAGTACTCTAGTCCGCCATGGCTCGTCCATGACGTAACATAGTATCTAGCCGCCATGGCTCTGTCCATGACGTAACATAGTATCTAGTCTCGCCATGGCTCTGTCCATGACGTAACTATAGTACTCTAGTCCGACCATGGCTCTGTCCATACGTAACTATATACTCTAGTCGCCAGGCTCTGTCATGACGTAACTATATACTCTAGTCCAGCCTCAGACTACTTCCATGACACGTAACTATATACTCTAGTCGCAGCTTGTCATGAGTAACTATATATCAGTAGCTCTGTCCATGCTAACTATAGTACTCTAGTCGCATGCTCGTCCATGACGTAACTATAGTACTCTAGTCCGCCATGGCTCTGTCCATGACGTAACTATAGTACTCTAGTCCGCCATGGCTCTGTCCATGACGTAACTATAGTACTCCTAGTCGCCAGGGCTCTTAGTCTCCATGACGTAACTATAAGTACTCTAGTCCCATGGCTCTGTCCATGACGTAATAATACTCTAGTCCGCCATGCTCTGTCATGACGTAATATATACTCTAGTCCGCCATGGCTCTGTCCATGACGTAACTAAAATACTCTAGTCCGCCATGGCTCTGTCCATGACGTAACTATAGTACTCTAGTCCGCCAAGGCCTGTCCATGACGTAACTATAGTACTCTAGTCCGCCATGGCTCTGTCCATGACGTAACTATAGTACTCTAGTCCGCCATGGCTCTGTCCATGACGTAACTATAGTACTCTAGTCCGCCATGGCTCTGTCCATGACGTAACTATAGTACTCTAGTCGCCATGGCTCTGTCATGACGATATAGTACCTAGTCCGCCAGGCTGTCATGACGTAACATATACTCTAGTCGCCATGGCTCTGTCCATGACGTAACTATAATACTCTAGTCCGCCAGGCTCTGTCCTACGTAACTATAATCTAGTCCGCATCTGTCATAGTAACTATAACTCTAGTCCGCCATGCTCTGTCCATGACGTAACTATATACTCTAGTCCGCCATGGCTCTGTCCATGACGTAACTATAGTACTCTAGTCCGCCATGCTCTGTCCATGACGTAACTATAGACTCTAGTCCGCCAAGGCTCTGTCCATGACGTAACTATAGGACTCTAGTCCGCCATGGCTCTGTCCATGACGTAACTATATACTCTAGTCCGCCATGGCTCTGTCCATGACGTAACTATAGTACTCTAGTTCGCCATGGCTCTGTCCATGACGTTAGACTATATATCATCTAGTCCGCCATGGCTCTGTCCATGACGTAACTATAATACTCTAGCCGCCATGCTCTCCATGACGTAACTATAGTACTAGCCCGCCATGGCTCTGTCCATGACGTAACTATAGTACTCTAGTCCGCCATGGCTCTGTCCATGACGTAACTATAGTACTCTAGTCCGCCATGTCTGTCCATGACGTAACTATAGACTCTAGTCCGCCAGGCTCTGTCCATGAACGTAACTATAATACTATACTCTAGTCCGCCATGGCTCTGTCCATGACGTAAATATAATACTATACTCTAGTCCGCCATGGCTCTGTCCATGACGTAACTATATACTACTGTCCCCAGGTCGTCAGAGTCTTCTCAGCCCATGGCTCTGTCCATGACGTAACTATAGTACTCTAGTCCGCCATGGCTCTGTCCATGACGTAACTATAGTACTCTAGTCCGCCATGGCTCTGTCCATGACGTAACTTATAGTACTCTAGTCCGCCAGGCTCTGTCCATGACGTAACTATAGTACTCTAGTCCGCCATGGCTCTGTCCATGACGTAACTATAGTACTCTAGTCCGCCATGGTCTGTCCATGACGTAACTATAGTACTCTAGTCCGCCATGGCTCTGTCCATGACGTAACTATATACTCTAGTCCGCCATGGCTCTGTCCATGACGTAACTATATAATACTCTAGTCCGCCAGGCTCTGTCCATGACGTAACTATAGACTCTAGTCCGCCATGGCTCTGTCCATGAGTACTATATACTCTAGTCCGCCATGGCTCTGTCCATGACGTAACTATATACTCTAGTCGCCATGGCTCTGTCCATGACGTAATATATACTCTAGTCCGCCAGGCTCTGTCCATGACGTAACTATAACTCCTAGTCCGCCATGGCTCTGTCCATGACGTATCTATAGTACTCTAGTCCGCCATGGCTCTGTCCATGACGTAACTATAGTACTCTAGCCCGCCATGGCTCTGTCCATGACGTAACTATAGTACTCTAGTCCGCCATGGCTCTGTCCATGACGTAACTATAGTACTCTAGTCCGCCATGGCTCTGTCCATGACGTAACTATAATACTCTAGTCCGCCATGGCTCTGTCCATGACGTATCTATAGTACTCTAGTCCGCCAAGGATCTGTCCATGACGTAACTATAGTACTCTAGTCCGCCAAGGATCTGTCCATGACGTAACTATAGTACTCTAGTCCGCCATGGCTCTGTCCATGACGTAACTATACTACTCTAGTCCGCCATGGCTCTGTCCATGACGTAACTATAATACTCTAGTCCGCCATGGCTCTGTCCATGACGTAACTATAGTACTCTAGTCCGCCATGATCTGTCCATGACGTAACTATAGTACTCTAGTCCGCCATGGGTCTGTCCATGACGTAACTATAGTACTCTAGCCCGCCATGGCTCTGTCCATGACGTAACTATAGTACTCTAGTCCGCCATGATCTGTCCATGACGTAACTAATAATCTAGCCCGCCATGGCTCTGTCCATGACGTAACTATAGTACTCTAGTCCGCCATGATCTGTCCATGACGTAACTAATACTCTAGTCCGCCATGGCTCTGTCCATGACGTAACTAATACTCTAGTCCGCCATGGCTCTGTCCATGACGTAACTATAGGATTCTAGTCCGCCAAGGCTCTGTCCATGACGTAACTATAGTACTCTAGTCCGCCATGGCTCTGTCCATGACGTAACTATAGTACTCTAGCCCGCCAAGGCTCTGTCCATGACGTAACTATAATACTCTAGTCCGCCATGGCTCTGTCCATGACGTAACTATAATACTCTAGTCCGCCATGGCTCTGTCCATGACGTAACTATAATACTCTAGTCCGTCATGGCTCTGTCCATGACGTAACTATAGTACTCTAGTCCGTCATGGCTCTGTCCATGACGTAAATATAGTACTCTAGTCCGCCATGGCTCTGTCCATGACGTATCTATAGTACTCTAGTCCGCCATGATCTGTCCATGACGTAACTATAATACTCTAGTCCGCCATGGCTCTGTCCATGACGTAACTATAATACTATACTCTAGTCCGCCATGGCTCTGTCCATGACGTAACTATAGTACTCTCGTCCCCCATGGCTCTGTCCATGACGTAACTATAGTACTCTAGTCCGCCATGGCTCTGTCCATGACGTAACTATAGTACTCTAGCCCGCCAAGGCTCTGTCCATGACGTAACTATATTACTATACTCTAGTCCGCCATGGCTCTGTCCATGGCGTAACTATAATACTCTAGTCCGCCATGATCTGTCCATGACGTAACTATAGTACTCTAGTCCGCCATGATCTGTCCATGACGTAACTATAATACTCTAGTCCGCCATGGCTCTGTCCATGACGTAACTATAGTACTCTAGTCCGCCATGGCTCTGTCCATGACGTAACTATAGTACTCTAGCCCGCCAAGGCTCTGTCCATGACGTAACTATATTACTATACTCTAGTCCGCCATGGCTCTGTCCATGACGTAACTATAGTACTCTAGCTCGCTATGGCTCTGTCCATGACGTAACTATAGTACTTTAGCCCGCCATGGCTCTGTCCATGACGTAACTATAGTACTTTAGCCCGCCATGGCTCTGTCCATGACGTAACTATAGTACTTTAGCCCGCCATGGCTCTGTCCATGACGTAACTATAATACTCTAGTCCGCCATGGATCTGTCCATGACGTAACTATAGTACTTTAGCCCGCCATGGCTCTGTCCATGACGTAACTATAATACTCTAGTCCGTCATGGCTCTGTCCAAACTCAAAAACTTGAAACTCAACGGCCTGAATCAAGAACAAAAAATTTCCGACAGTTTTTTTCTTTAAAAAACGCTATCCCAAAACTTTGGAATTTCTCTAGTTGGAGATCAGGACAACTGAGTTGGTAGAAGACTCCCTTCACATGCACGGGCAACGCGATCTATCCCGAGTTAAGTCGAGGCCATTATATTTCCGACCCTACTGTCAACCCAGCAGCGATTGGGTAGCTGGATTGTTCAGATCTGGCGGAAAGTTCTTTGTGACAGTCTATTATCCTATCCAAAGGATATCTAGCAATTGCTATTGTCCTTTCCGTGTTATATAACTCGGGATAAACGTCGGCTCCAAAGACCCAGTGACTCTGAAATATTATTGGTCTCTTACCAGGCAACTGAGTTGAGTATTTTACATAAATGCATATCATATGCAATTGTGCACGATATCTGAATTGAAAACAATTAAATTGCCAGCTGACACTCTTGGGTCTATAAAGTTAATTAATGTTCTTAGCTCCAACCATAATTACTTTTCCGTGCTGTGAAATAAAACAAAAAAATGAACTTTTTAAAATGTTGGCCTAGAAAATCGTCCTTCAAATATCGATGGATTAAAAGTACCCAATTCATGTCATAAACTGTCCAACCTGGGACTTCAACAAAGTCCTCTTTGAGGTCAAAGGTTAGGGTGTTTGGAACTAGATATGGGTTTTTATCATCGATTGATTTTTGAAAAAAAAAGAGAATGAGTTTCGTGGCAAAAAAAAGCAAAAAAAAAACAAAAACCCAAAAACATACAAAACAAAACAAATGTTTTTTTCCTTTATTTTTCAGTCTTCTTCTTCTTCTTCTTCTTCTTCTTCTTCTTCTTCTTCTTCTTCTTCTTCTTCTTCTTCTTCTTCTTCTTCTTCTTCTTCTTATTATTATTATTATTATTATTATTATTATTATTATTATTATTAGTTTCCCAAATCAAAGCGTTGGATGGGGGTGGGGGATTGGTAGTGGTGAAGGGGTAGATGCATGTAATAAGATGAAGGATGCGATCGCAAATTAGATTAACATTAACAGACACCCCAGCTTGATCCATTGAAAAATCAATAATTAACTCATTTTGTTTTCGTACGTACCAGAAGTTCAATCCCTTTCAATTAAGAATTAAAAATTAAAAACAAACAACCCGACAAACATTTTTAAAAATGTCACGTGGTAGAAAATATCCCTTGAGTCCCCCAGTGTAAACATCCTCCTCATGAACAGACCGGACCTTTTATTGCATTGCGGTAAGAGTAAGACAAAAGAAAACAGATGAGTACATTATATATTTTGAACCATTTCTTTTATTCTTTCAAAAGTAATTGTAATATTTGTCTAATAATCAAGTCAAAAGTCAATAAGATAAGATAAAATAACACCGAAATGCCTCATGTGTTCGTTCGTCTTCACTTCTTTTTTTAATCAAAAATCAAAAGCCAATAGTCAACAACATTGCAGTCCAAACAGTTCAGAATAAAGGCAAATTATAATTTCGTAAACAAAGGGAAGTAATACAATAAATTCTTCATTCGTCTATATTTTCAACAGTCATAAACAAAACCTGAATAATAAAACAGCTTCAAAAAAAAAAAAAAAAAAAAAAATGAAACAAACTACAACAACAAAAAATACCGAAAATGGAACGTTTCGGGCTCAAACCCCTTCTTCAGTCAACAATAACAACAGAACACTCAAATGAATGAAAACACAAATTCATCCTACCGTCAATCTGGTAATGTATATATTATTATATATATATTTTAAAAATTGTAATTTATCGTTGTTGGCTGAAAAAGGGTTTTGGGCTCGAAACGTTCCGTGTTTGGTATTTTGAGTTGATCGGTAGATCATCACGTTCAATGAACAAACAGCTATGCAATATATACATATATATGTATATCATATTGCATAGATATTCGTATAATATATGTGTGGATAGTTGAATAACAGTAACCATAACACACACACACACACACACACACACATATATATATATATATATATATATATATATATATATATATATATATATATATATATATAAGGCCAAAATTGAAAACAACATTTCATACAGCCAAACTAGTTTTAATTGATTTCTTTCAGTTGCAACAGATAAAACCCCAACTAACAATGTATCAACTTGCCAGTGTTGCCGTATTGGTAGTGGCCGCCTTTCACTCGTCACCAGTCAATGGCCTTGAGGTAAGGACCGTTACCGTTTTTCAACTATCCAATTCATGAACAACGTATTAAGGGTTTTTTCACAGTATCCCCATGCTTTTGCGCTTCAAAATAATAATAATAATAATAATAATAATAATAATAATAATAATAATAATAATAATAATAACAATAATAATAATAATAATAATAATAATAATAATAATAATAATGATAATAATAATAATAATAATAATAATAATAATATTAAATAATAATAATAATAATAATAATAATAATAATAATAATAATAATAATAATAATAATAATAATAATAATAATAATATTTTAGCGCCTCTCGTCGAAACCTCAAAGCGCTTTTTAAAAAAATAAATTCAACCAAGGTATCAAAACAATTAAGAGCATAAAAGGGCATCAATACATCATCAATATAAATGTCACATACAATACATTTAAAATTCAATTAAGTAAATATTTCCTGAAAAGATGTGTTTTCAGGGCTTTTTGAAAATGTCTATTGAGCTCGAGAATCTCACAGATTGAGGGAGATCATTCCAAATCGTGGGTCCGAATTTCATAAGAGACCTATCACCAAAATACTTAAGTTTAGTTTTAGGAGATGCTAACAATTTTGAATCGTGGGATCTAAGATTTCACAGAGGTATATATATATATATAATATGATAACGATTTACCTAACAGTTTATGCAGAAAAAAAATGCATGTCTAAGTTGTCAAACAAAAACCGAAAAATAATAAATATATAAAAATGAATAAATAAATTACCTTTATTCACCCAATAAGACTGGGATAGCCCAGGCATCGGCCGCAGTGCAGCGCCGCAAATTGAGCTAGAGAGAGGTGACTTGCTCAAGGCCACACAGCGTAGCAGCGGGTGATCGAACTCGGTACCGTTCGGGTACGAAGCAGAGGCCGTAGCGCTGAGCCGTACTGGTCAGTTCTTCATTTTACACCAGTGCCTGCTCCTTAATTTCTTAATTTTATAGAATCAGAGTACCTACTGTAGAAAGGGGGTCCCGATAGCTCAGTTGGTAGAGCACTCTCTTCACCCCGGATGCAGTCGAGATGTTTTCTGCTCCTCCTACCCCCCCCCCCCCCCATCCTGTCCATCCAGCAGTGATTGGGTAGCTGTGTTTGTTAGAGCTGACAGAAAGTACTTTTCGATATCGTCCTAACCTAAGTGTAGCATTCAATACTGTCCGTTCATATTATCAATATTGTCTGCTTCACGCTACAGAAACCGGGATAAACTTCGATTCCATGGGACAGACGACAGTGAGGGTCTGACGTAGAGACGGACACACTTGTTGTGTGGCTATGTGGTCTTGTGGTATGGCACTCGCTTTCGGATCGGAAGGTCCTGGGTTCGGCGCATAGTTGAGTTCTTGGAGTTCTCATCGTACTCAGGTGTAAAATGAGTACCTCTCCGTTATTAACAGCAATGTCTCTGTCGAAATTTTTTTTTTATCGCCTAATAGGCGTCATATTTAGTTCTATATGTTACATGATGATGTCGGTCAGGGACACTTTGTAAAGCGATTTGAGTACGTTTAGTGGATATTGCGCTATAAAAAAGCTCAAGTTTAACCCTCTCCTCACCAGCCATTTTCAGAATTTTCCCCAAAACTTCACACCCACCCAATACAAAAACAGACATTCCCTACTCAAACAAAAAAGTAACAAGCACATTCTATACGTAATAGTGTTCCACAATATGAGATCTATTACAGAATGCCAAGTCTCTATAGCTAGATATAGCAAAAAGAAATGAAATATGGATGAGAAAAGTGACGGTTACATCGTAACAAACGTGATCATTTTCCAATAGATAGAATGCGCCTGGCTAAGGAGTTCACAACATTGCCATCCGGAAGTAAGATAACGGACCAACACATAAAAATACGTGTAACCTTGAACTTTTATAGTCTGGATAATACAGTTAAGTGAGAATTACTCATTAACGTGGATGGCAAAAAAAAAAAAAAAACAATAACAAAAACCCGATTTCACGTCAACTTCAATCTATCTATAGATAGAATGCGCTTGGCCAAGGAGTTCACAACATTGCCATCCGGAAGTATAACGGACCTACACACAAACTATGTGTAACCATGAACTTTTATAGACTGGTTAATACAGTTTAGTGAGAACAACTCACAAACGCGGATGGCAAAAACAATAACAAAGGCCTGAGTGACGTCATCTTCGAACTATCTATAGATAGTTCGACGATGACGTCACTCACGTCTTTGTTATTGTTTTTTTGCCATCCGCGTTTATGAGTAATGCTCACTGAACTGTATTAACCCGACTATAAACGTTCATGGATACACACAGTTTTGTGTGTTGGTCCGTTATACTTCCGGATGGCAATGTTATGAGCTTTTTAGCCAAGCGCATACTATCTATAGATAGTTGGAAGATGACGTCACTCAGGTCTTTGTTATTGTTTTTTTGCCATCCGCGTTTATGAGTAATGCTCACTGAACTGTATTAACCCGACTATAAACGTTCATGGATACACACAGTTTTGTGTGTTGGTCCGTTATACTTCCGGATGGCAATGTTGTGAGCTTCTTAGCCAAGCGCATACTATCTATAGCCTGACTTACAGTTTGACGTCATTTTTTAGTTGTTTTTTTTTCCACCATCTCGTCAGTTGTCGTTAGTAGAGCTCAAGGAAACAAGTGATTCCATTGGTTGACCTATTGAATACAACTCACGATTTGTTTTCATTTGTGGCCAAAGACTTGTATTTTGACGTCATTTTTGGGTCAGTGCCAGGCAATAAAAGTTTATAATGGCGACGTAAGATCAGGGTTAACTCACTCAATCCTAGAGATTTTTGCAAATTTTCAAAACAGGAAAGAAAGTATTAAAAATGAGCATGTACATAGATAGTTTTATTCAACTACCATTAACATGTAAAAACTAAAAACATTAGCTTTGATACTACGCCTATAATTTGTCTCATAAAAATGTAATAAATGGGCATGGGGTAAAAGTAACCCGGGTATACTACGGATAATAGTCGGTATTAGGGTTGAATGAGTTAAGTTTATTTTCCAAATCTGTCATTTTCAGGACGACGAATGTAAGATCCCGACCCAGCCATGCAGGATAAAGTTGACCAATCATGGGGTAGTACATGACATGATAGTATGTCGTTGCCCTGGTGAAGATCATTGCGATGATACCTGGGAGGATCCCGACAGGGTTTTGTCATTAAAAGTCGCCTCAATCAGTGAGTATGAATAAGCAAGTTTGAAATGATGATGATGATGATGATGATGATGATGATGATGATGATGATGATGATGATGATGATGATGATGATGATGATGATGATAATAATAATAATAATAATAATAAAAGTAATAGTAATAATAATAATAATAATAATAATAATAATAATAATAATAATAATAAATATGATGATGATGATGATAATAATGATGATGATGATAATAATAATAATAATAATAATAATAATAATAATAATAATAATAATAATAATAATAATAATAATAATAATAATAATAATAATAATGATAATAATAATAATACGATGAAGAAGAAGAAGGAGAAGAAGAAGAAGAAGAAGAAGAAGAAGAAGAAGAAGAAGAAGAAGAAGAAGAAGAAGAAGAAGAAGAAGAAGAAGAAGAAGAAGAAGAAGAAGATGAAGAAGAAGAAGAAGAAGAAGAAGATGAAGAAGAAGAAGAAGACGAATTAATTATTTCCAATGAAAAAAAACGAGCAAAATTAGTCATTTAATACCGAAGCATGTAGCAGAACTTTTAATTAATTCCCTTTGGGCGAATTTAGCTAAAGACAAAATTAGCAAACTTCAGGTTGCTCAAAATAACGCAGCCAGACTCATTGTGCGCAATAGACAAAAATACCCGTCAGCAACTATCCTTCTCCGTGAGTTACATTGGCTTCCTGTGGATAAAAGAGTTAACTATAAGATTTGTACTGTTGTCTACAATTCCTTGAGCACCCACAGTCCCTCCTTTATTAAAGACCTTCTAAACATATATGTCCACAATAGAAACTTGAGGTCAAGCAATGACCAATCAATCCTTGTCATCAAACCTAAGCCATTGCGTAAAATAGGTGAACAATCTTTTCAATATTCGCCCCCCCCCCCCCCCCCCCCCCCCCCCATTTTTTGAAACTCTCTCCCATCATACGTGAGATGCTCGGATTCGTTGACAACTTTTTCAAATCATGATTAAAGTTTTATCTTTTTACGTCATATTGTTGAAATACTATTATCATATTGTGTTGTTGTTAAATTGAGTTCGTATCACATTTCTATCAAACCTGTCTTACTGTAATATGTTTTGTTTTATATCAATGTAAAGCGCTTAGAGCCTGTGACAACGGGGTAAAGCGCTATATAAATAGCATTTATTATTATTATTATTTTTATATTATTATTATTATTATTATTATTATTATTATTATTATTATTATTATTATTATTAACCATTATTGTTATTATTATTATTATTATTATTATTATTATTATTATTATTATTATTATTATTATTATTATTATTATTATTATTATTATTATTATTATTATTTTTATTATTATTATTAATTGTACAGTATTACCTATTCAAAAGAATAGTTAAATGATGTTTGTTATAAATGCATCATCATTGCTGCTTCTGATATATCTTGGAAGGGAGTTCTGGATACTTGATGCCGAATACTCAAACGCATGCTCACCGATTTTGCGAGTCACTTTTTGGCTTCACGAGAATGTTTCATTTGTGTATCCATGAAGATCAGAATTTGCTGAATATAGAGAACAATACGACAGATCTTGTAGTCTATAGATAGTTCAAAGATGACGTCACTCAGGTGTTTGTTATTGTTTTTTTGCCATCCGCGTTTATGAGTAATGCTTACTGAACTGTATTAACCAGACTATAAACGTTCATGGATACACACAGTTTTGTGTGTTGGTCAGTTATACTTCCGGATGGCAATGTTATGAGCTTCTTAGCCAAGCGCATACTATCTATAGATAGAAGAACCTTGACATCACTCAGGTCTTTGTTATTGTCTGCCATTTCTGTGAGTAGCTCTCACTAAATTGCATAATTCAAACTATTATTCTCACCAAACTGTGTAAGGGTCTAGACCAAGAAGCTTATAATATGTTCATATTATAAGCTTCTTGGTCTAGACACAGTAGGACACATGCCGTTACGGAGAGAACGTCATCCTGGTTTTTGCGCATGCGTCTCTTGTCCTCGCTTCCAGTGAAGTGTCTCATGCCGCTTTCAAGACAGCCCATCGCCATTTTAAATTCTCCAGTAACGACAAATTGTGCAACAGACGAATACAACACGTTATTTCAACTAACAATATTATACATTTCTAAACTATCTTCATCATTATATAAATTAGCAATAGTGTTTTAATATTATATTAAATTCTATTTTCGACACTTGTTTACGACCATACTACGTTGAAAATACCGGTTCTCGTCCGATCATCGAAGTCAAGAAACGTCAGGCGTGGTTAGTACTTAGAAGGGTGACCGCTTATATGACAAGACACACCTCAATTACTGATGATAAAGGTTTTAGAAAGTTTGTTTCAGATTTTTCTATTTTAGGTCCAATCTTTTACAGTAGCAAAAAAGAATGCTGCTGGTTCCATTCTTATATAAGAAATACATTTTTCTTCATCATTAAGACCTTCATCAAGGAGATGATGAAATTCTCCAAACATGTTTCGTCTTTGAAATATCGAGTGAACCCAATAACGCCTTCGATAAAAACGTCTTCTTTTCATCCAATACAATAACATGAGTTTGATCACTCCGTCCATGTTGGTGGAATATCAAAACCTGAACACACATTCGATGCACCGTGCTACAGACTGCCAACTTAACGAGAGAAAAACGGGATTCACTGTGTTCAGACCTCACTGCACGTTGAGGTGACTACAACGTTACGGCAGCCACTGTGTCTAAGCTCTTAGAGGGTTCTTGTGTCAGGCTATAAGTTAACGATGACTTCGCTCAGAGTCGTCATGAATTGTCCTACATGTTAAGTGTTGTTGTTAGATTGAGACACGGTATAAAGCGATATGGACACATAATTTACCAAATTTTGCGCCATATAAATGTCGAACAACTTTTGATCTTTCATTTAGATTCCTTCGTGTACCCTCTCGTAAAATTGTGTAAGTCACAGATGCCCACTAAAGTGTGTACTCCGGAGGACAGTTACGTAAGTAAATGATTAATTATCGAAGAGCAGAGTACCGTCAACTGGGGAAACTTTGCCCAAAGGGGAAACTTTGCCTAAAGGGGAAACTTTGCCTAAAGAGGAAACTTTGCCTAAGGGGGAAACTTTGCCTCTTGAATTTTGGGCCAATGAGAGATTGTTTAGTTTTGCGGCAATTATTTCCATTGATAACAATTCAAGTCTTTTCACTCACACAACACTTACTTCTACCCCATGCCTATTTATTACATTTTTCTGACACAAATTATAGGCGTAGGATCAAAGCTATTGTTTTTAGTTTTTGCATATTAATGGTAGTTGAAGTAACATATCTATAACATGCTCATTTTCAATACATTTTTTCCTATTGTGAAAAGTAGCAAAAATCTCTAGGCAGGATTGAGTGAGTTAATGTGTATAGTAACTAACTGCAACATAGCTGAGGTTATTCAAAATGCCCCAAATTCACAAAGGCAAAGTTTCCCTTCGAGGCAAAGTTACGGCACTGAAGTAGACTAGTGGTCCCGAAAAGTTAGTTGTTACAGCACGTATTTCACGCGCAAAAAGGGGGGGGGGGGGGGGGAAAACAAAGCCTGCAAAGTCGATATTTCTTCTGACTCCTTGTTTCCCAAGCAATAACTTGGTAGCTTGATTTGGAAGATCTGGAAGAAAGTACTTTTTGCGACAGACTAGCGTCCAATCCAAAGTTGTTTTTTTTTTTTTTGCGAGCAATAGGAACAAAATGGTGAGTTCAAAAAATGGTTCCAATCTCAACGGAAGTGTATATGGTGCTGATCGAAGCTCGCAGAAATATACACCAATGTGAAATTGAATGTAATCTTCAATTTAGTATACGAAAACAGATAAAATGGACGTTTCGGGTTTCCCCATTTATCAACAAAACAGGATGAAATCGGAGTGCAAAATCACTCTTCGACATGGTGGGATGTATGTACTTGATCATATGGTGTCGGGGTGATGGCATTAAAAAAAATATACCAATCTTTTGGCAAATTTTCAACAAAAACTAATGACCTTCATGTTCTACCCTCTTATTTTAAAAAATAAAACAAAAAATAAATAAAATTGAGCTTTATATAGCGCAATATCCACTAAATGTGCTCAAAGCGCTTTACAAGGGGTCCCTGGTCAACAGCAACATTTAACTTGTAGGACGGGACATGACGCCTGTTAGGCGATATTACAATTTATCGGACAAAGACAACGCTAATAACGACCAGGTACTCATTTTACACCTGAGTACGATGAGAGAATGTGAGTAAAGAGCCTTTTCCAAGGACTCAACTATGCGCCGAGCGCGAGGC
Organism: Berghia stephanieae; assembly: GCF_034508935.2. NCBI lineage: Eukaryota > Metazoa > Mollusca > Gastropoda > Nudibranchia > Aeolidiidae > Berghia > Berghia stephanieae. The sequence continues at coordinate 43,152,444 of NC_088368.1, read as the reverse complement.
TCGAACCCAGGACCTTCCGATCCGAAAGCGAGTGTCATAGCACAAGACTACATAGCCGCACAGTCTTACCAACATTGTTCCATAGTGTGTCGCCATAGAGAGATTTTACTGGGGATTTTGTTATAACATTACACACTTGAGAATCAAAATGTTATGAGAAATTTGATGTTAAAAATTTATAATTTGGATTATTATTCAAAATACACATACCTTATCAAAAAAATCTTTCAATGGTGACTTAATACATGATCTCTGTGATAACTTGAAATTTTCAGACAGTTTCATTGAATAGATTATGAGTAATAATTTTTAAATTTTAATTAAAAAAAAAATATATATGAGTAACGTTTGACACAGTAGGTATCCCATACCCTCAGAAAATTGTCATAGTGAGAAAATAGCAAAATAGCTTTCCGTTATTCACTCTTTTCTTACTACCTGTTCCCTTTTCAACTGTGTTTTTTGTGTGTGCCTTTATGGTCTATTTTAAGAATTTGAACTTCCCTGATATTATATCTAAAATAATAAAATATTGTTTTCCACCAAAACTTCAAAATCAATTTTCTGAAGAATTTTCCTAATAATTAGACCCAAACCTCCCCTTAACAACGCCACTACCACATTATCTCATTCGTCTGTAGTGTTTCATTCATTCTGTTTTGTTGATAAAGGGTAAACCCAAAACGTCCATTTTATCTGTTTTCAAATATCATTAAATTGAAGCTTACATTCAATTTCACTTTGTTATTTATTTCCGTGCAAAGTACGAGGTCAGAGGAACACATGTGGTCTTATAGTTACCAGTATGACACTCGCTTTCGGATCGGTAAGTCCTGGTTCGAGCCTCGCTCGGCGCATAGTTGAGGCCTTGGAAAAGGCTCTTTACTAACATTCTCTTTGGTGTAAAATGAGTACCTGGCCGTCAACATCGTTGTCTCTGTCGGAAAAAAAAATTTGTAATATATATTACGTGTTGCCGTTGGTCAGGGTCCCGTTGTCAAGCGCTTTGAGTACATTTAGTGGATGGCTGCCTCTATTCTCACCGCCCCCCCCCCCCCCCCCCCCCCGGCCGATTGGATTACCGAAAAAAACGTCGCCGGCTTTTTGCGATTTGGATTTGATTGTTTTGTTTTTTTTTTTAATTGTGCAACTTGTGACAAGAAACTTAACAAATTACTGCATTACAACTTTTGGATTAAACATATAACAATTGTGGACTACTTTTTATACTATTATGAAGACTAACATCCCGGGGGTGAGAATAGTCACTTCGTTATTGGATATTGCGGTAGATAAAAACTCTAGTTTTTTTGTGTCTTTTTTTTTTTTTTTTTGTTAAAAAAAATATTGTCCCGATAGCTCAGTTGGTAGAACACTCGCTTCACAATTAAAGGGACAGAGATCGATCTCCGGTGCAGTCGAGATTTTTTCTGACCTCCATGTCCACCCAGCATTGATTGGGCAGCTGGGTGTGATAGATCTGGCGGAAAGTACTATCCAAAAGGATAGCAAGCAATTATTATTTTCCGTTTCATGCTATAGAAATCGGGATAAACTTCGGGTCTATTGAGCTCTCAAACTGAACTTTTATATAGAGCAACATCCACTAAACTTTTTGAAAGCACTTTACAAGAAGTCCCTGGCCAACAGCAACATTTAACATGTAAGACGGGACATGACGCCTGTTAAGCGATATTACACCTTTTTTTTTTTTGGACAGAGGCCTTGCTGTTAACGGACAGGTACTCATTTGACACCTGAGTATGTACGGTGAGAAAATGTGATTAACGAGCCTTCTCCAATGACTCAACTATGCGCCGAGCAAGGCTCGAACCCAGGACCTTGGGATCCGAAAGCGAGTGTTATACCACTAGACCACATAGCCGCACAACTTCGGCGCTATGGGCGTATGACTCTGAAGGACTACTACTGTATCCTGTACTGCAAGTGTCTTTTGTTTCGGTGTTGCTGCTTGGGGTGGGAATTATAAACAGTATGAAGTCATGAAAATAAATAGAAAAATAAAGCATTGCTCATCAAATTTTATATAATTATGAAGGGATAATTTTGAAAATTTCCACAAAGATTTTGTTAACGTTAAACTCAACTATAACACCAACTATACCCATTGTACACCCCGGGATTACTTTTATCCACGCCTATTTATTACATTTTTCTGAGACAAATTATAGACGTAATCAAAGCTAATGTTCTTAACTTTTAACATGTTAATGGTAGTTGAGTAAAACTATCTATGTACATGCTCATTTTTAAAACATTTTTTTTTTCCAATTTTGAAATGTAGCAACAATTTCTAGAATTGAGTGAGTTAAGATTAACAAAATTCCGAGACACATGGCCCATCCTCTGTACAACGAAATGACAATAAGCCAACGGGGCAAAATGCACACGGCAATGATAAATATATTCTAAGATATTTATATTATCAGCAATACAATTTTTTAAATGGTTTTAATTACGTGAAGTTTGAAAGATACTAAAGAAATGTAAAAATGTGTATGAAAGGTGCTAGACAAAGCAAGAAAGAAAAACACAGAAAGTACATAAAAATAGGGAGTAGTGCGGCTAAATATGGTCTTATAGTATGACACTCGCTTTCGGATCGGAAGGTCCTGGGTTCAGGCTTCGTTCGGCGCAGAGTTGAGTCCGTTGAAAAGACTCTTTACTCACATTCTCTCAACGTACTACTCAGATGTAAAATGATTACCTGGCAGTTAACCGAGTTGTTTCTGTTGAAAACAAATGTAGTTGTGTGTAGTTGCCTCACAGGCAAGACGTGTTTTTGTTGTTGTGACATTTCTCTTCAATTTTTACCGATTTCAAGGATTTACACGTCTTATTTCAATTCAATTTTTATTCAAGGACTTTTGTTCAACACGTAAGATACCATTGTGATATTGCTTTAATTATATTTTTATCGAAATTGTTTCGGACTTTTTTTACAATGTTTCACCAAGACCCCGCCATTTTTACTCGTTCTCACAATCAATTTTTACTGTCGGCTGTCGTTGGACTTTTATTCACACCCTGCGCTTTTATTGTTTACAAGTTGAAAACACACACTCCTACCTCAAACGTGAACACCATTACAATCAACAAAAGATTGTTTGTAAACGTGGTGGTCGACGTAAACAACATGTTATTGAAACGACAGCCCTGCGACGTCCAATGAACTGTCATCGTTCAACTCGACCACCACAGACGTTAACAAAAATATTGACAAATGACACAAGACCAAGTCATGGAAATCATAACATTTGTATTGGCCATATAAACGCACAGTCATCGAGAAACAAGACATTCGATATAATTGATATCATAGATCAACACGATATCGATATTCTATATATAACTGAATCATGCTTGCGTCAGTTCGGTGATGAACCTATAATGAAAGAAATGACACCTCCCGGCTACAAGATGGAATCGTTCCCAAGAAATGGACGATCAAGAGGGGGGATCGCCATCATATACAAACAAGCTCTTTCGTCTAAAATACAAAACAGGCCAATTTCGTTCAAAAGTTTTGAGTGTGTCCAAACCACATTGACCAACCCTCAAATTTCATTTTTTTAATCACTTGTATCTACAGACCACCCCCAATCAAAAAGAACAAACTGAGACAGAATGATTTTGCTGACGACTTTTCTGATTCTTTTATCAAAAGACACATCAAATAAGCGAAAACTTTTTATCGGCGATTTTAATATTCAGTTTAATGTTGATAAGAATAGTCTCGTTAAAATTATAAAAAATATGCTGAATGAACATGGCCTGACTCAGTTAGTGACCTCTCCAACTCAAAGATCGGGACCCATCTTGGACTGGTTCATCACTGATACACCCTCGCTTGTTGAATCAATTAAAAACATCGAAAAAGAATTTTCAGACCACAATCTGATTCTGGCAACTCTCAAATGCATCAAAGAGAAAACAAAGAAAGCCAAGATAGTGTCTAGGGATACTAATAGAATATACATTAGTTCCTTAAAAAATAATCTGTCAGAGGAACTAGGAAGAATGGATATACCATCAGCACAGAAAACGAACGACGTACTGCGCAACGTCATCGACAGGCATTCGCCAAAGACAACGAGAGTAATCAATTCCAGGAAACCGTCCCCTTGGTTTAACCAGAGTGAAAAAATTGCCAAAAGGGAAAAGAGGAATGCGGAGGCATCGTGGAGAAAATCCGGCCTTGAGATTGACCGACTGATATATATATATATATATATATATATATATATATATATATATATATATATATATATATATATATATATATATATATATATATATATATACATATATATATATAAATTATATATACTAGTAAAAAGCCCGCAATTTCGCGGGGAATGAACTATTTCTATTCGATATTATACCCACCATTGGTACATCCTCTGTTGATTTTTATGTGTGGCCCACATGAAGTGTAAGCCGCTATAGCCTCTGACCCGTGACACAGCAACATATAGTTGTCCGTGTATGAAAACAGGTTGTGGTAATAAAATCAACTGCGAAAATAAACCTGAAGTAGCAGACGTGAGCAGAGTTGAAAGACGATCCTGGGATCGAGAACTGACCTTACAGTACAGTACTCTGGTGATCATGTTTGGTGGCGTTTGGCACCGTTTTTATGCACCTCCACTGACTTTAAATTATAAAAGGAAATCAAATTATCTGTTTATCTATCTGTAAAAAATACATTTCTAATTTTCAAATCTTTCATTAGAGTTGTGCGCCATATAATTTTTTTTTATTGACTCAAATGGCACAATGTTCTCCACAAGGCTAGACTATATTTAAGAAAGGATTTTCAATTCCATTGTATTTATCTTCCAACAACATTCTACATGTTTTTATATTTCACTTTCTAAACTGCATTACACAGTTCCTCCCCGCCTCCCCTCTTTCACTGAATTAATTGCGCACCTTTTAGAAATGTCTAGCATTCTGTTTTAATTCGTGCTTCCTTACAAAGGAGCATACTAATTTCCTGCCAACCAATGTTTTGTTTATTCATCTTAACTACGCCACTACCACATTATCTCATTCATCTTTGGTGTTTCATTCATCCTGTTTTGTTGATAAAGGGGAAACCCGAAACGTTCATTTGATCTGTTTTTGTAATTAAATTGAAGCTTACATTCAATTTCACATGATTATTTATTTCTTCGAGCTTCGAGCAGCAACATTTACATTGAGTGAATACATTATACTGGGGATGTAGGAGCTTCCGGAATGTCTCCCCTTTACTTTACTTATGGAAAAACAAACATCCTAGCACCTTTACTAAGACTTATGACTAACCCTAATAGAAAAAAAATATACTCCGATATCGAACTAACCCTAATAAAAAAATGATGACAAATTGAATAAATAAACGTCTGACAAACGAACAACGGTGAAAATACAAATTTAAAGAATACTGGGGATGTAGGAGCTTTCGGAATGTCTCCCCTTTACTTAACTTATGGAAAAACAAACACCCTAGCGCCTTTAATAAGACTTATGACCAGCGGCGTGGCATGCTTACGGTATAAAGTGGTGCCAGATGAAAATGACTTACACATGCTACATGTGTAAATATAAAAGAAAGAAAAAAAAACTTACATACTTGTAAAGTAAATTTGCATGGTGATGTTTCTATCTATTCCTGCAAATCTTTTCAATAGTTTGTTTATATAAATCACAAACGAATATATTGATTGGAGTTTGGACACCGAGGGAAATGGCTAAAGGGACACATGCAGACATTGAATGTCAATCAAACAAAGGGTAATTTCAAAACTTACAAAGCGTAAGAATGTAAACAGCCCATGGCCTATTAAAAGAGTACTGTAGTTACGACATGAAACAGCCCCATTCCACTTCGGAAATCAAACATGACACCATACAAGATCTCTCTCTCTCTCTCTCTCTCTCTCTCTCTCTATCTATCTATCTACCTATCTGTGTGTGTGTGTGTGTGTGTGTATGTGAGATGAACGCGCGCGCACGCACACACACACACACACACACACACAAAGTCAAACACGCATATTCACGCGAAGATCATGCATTTAGCATATAGCATCACTATCAAGAAATGTTTGACTTAACTCGTTCACATTCCTTCATATCAATTTTTGCAGCAATAATAATAATAATATAATAATAATAATAATAATAATAATAATAATAATAAATAATAATAATAATGATGATGATGATGATGATGATGATGATGATGATGATGATGATGATGATGATGATGATGATGATGATGATGATGATGATGATGATGATGATGATGATGATGATAATAATAATAATAATAATAATAATAATAATAATAAATTAATATATACAATAATCACGACACAGAGAGAGAAACAAATGAACTTGTTAATAATCGTGATTTCGATAATAATAAAGATGGTCGAAGTTACCATACTATGACTAGGACGTAAATGACCAACATTAGCTATTTTTCCCCAGTCCAACAGAGTTGGAGCAAAAATCTCTCGGCACCTGAGGCGGGTTTTTTTCTCGTATGTGAAGATGGTAAAAATTCGAGCCAGGTATTCAATGTGGCAACATTATAGTACATTATAGTAATAGCCTTAAATGGAGCCAGCAAAGATCCGCTCCTTGGAATCGTTTGAGTGGGTAAATCCAGTCACTCGCTCAGCCATAGTACACAGTCGCTGACGACAGTCATCAACGGACTGTGTGGAATCGGGAGAAAGCGTGGATAGAAGGCGTTGTGACAGAAAGGGAGTCTGTTTCGCACTGTTGATAAAAGGCGATATATACCATTTCTCAGTTTTATATAATATTTTAAAAAATGCTGTTATCCATTTTTAAAACATTGATGTGGTGCCAGGCACCATTTGAACCAATAGAGCCACGCCCCTGCTTATGACTAACCTCTCGAGCTAACCCTAATAGAAAAAAAAAACAACTCAACACACACACATGTATACACCACACACACAACACACACACACACACACACACAAACACACACACACATAAATATACACGCAATTAGAACAGACTACTATATAACAACACTGATCACCGCTAAATTAACAACACAACGGAAGTAATAATAATACTTGATGTCATAAATAGATGACGCAAACTGACAACTTTTTACAGTGACAAAATTGGTTGATTTTGGGACTGTTTAGTGTCGTCGGTACGTATTTTATGATATCTGTGTGACTCAACGAACATTCAAACTGACTTTAAATTATAAAAGGAAATCAAGTTATCTGTTTATCTACCTGTAAAAAATACATTTCTAATTTTCAAATCTTTCAGTAGAGTTGTGCACCGTATCAATTTTTTTATTGACTCAAATAAGCACAATGTTCTCCACAATGCTAATATTTTTTAAAGAAAGGATATATATATATATATATATATATATATATATATATATATATATATATATATATATATATATATATATATATATATATATATATAAAAGCACCTTCAAAATATCAAAAAGAAACTACTATAACACGAAACTATCATCAGTGAGGGACACTAAGAAATTTTTCTCTGTTTCAAAGAAACTTTTAGGGGAAGAAAAGGGCATGTGTGTACCCACTAATATCTCGGTAGAAAAATAGCCGGATGCATTTTAAGATTTCCTTTCGTGAAAAATATCGAAAATTCGGAACAATTTGGACCTCTTGCAAAATGAAGATATAAATTCCCACCCTTTTTCGGGTTCACAGGGACTCTCTTGTTTTAAAGAGACAACTGAAGAAGAGATTTCTAAAATAATTTGTTCATCTCCCTCGAAGTCATGTGATTTAGATCGTTTACCAACTAATATGATTGAAAGTGTGTGTGAGGAGTTGCGTGGTTGTTTTGAATGCACTGACTGGAATGTTTTTATCGAATCATGTGATAGTGTGGATGAGCTGAATGACTGTGTGAGTGAGTATTTAAAATTCTGTGAACAGCTAGTGTCTTGTAAAAAAAGAAATAAAATATTATCCTAACAACAAGCCATGGGTAACAAAAGATCTAAAACTTTTATTGAACCAAAAGAAAACTCTCTTTACTAGTGGAAACGTTTGTTTTTGTTTTTTATGTTTTTAAGGGTTTTACGGCGCTTGCAACACATTAAGGTCATATCAGCGCCAGTAAAAAGGAAGTAACTGGGATAGTAAAAAGTTCTAGAATTACAATTAAAGCATCCAAGAATAGGGCGACAAAGGGGAATTGGTTCAAATAGGAAACAGATGTAGATTCCAAGAGCACACTATCATTGTACTTAGTTTGAGATCACCTAAAAGTCTCATCCAGACACAAGCACAGGTCCCCACCAAGAGGAATACACTCAAATGTCTACAAATCATATGTTAAAAATGAAAAGAGTGACAGTACATAACAGAGATGATTTACAAGGAAAAAAATATCATCTCCCAAAACTATAACTACACATTCGACTGTTTCCCCCTCAGCCAAGGACTCCGACCAAGGTCAGGACTAAACCAAGCAATCTCACTCCAAGACAAAGACAGAAAGCAATTGGAAAACATATAAGAGGGGATAGAAGACACAGCAAGTACCTCCCTGCCCGCTATGGGAGGTAGGAACCCCACCCAGACTAGTGGAAACAAAAAAGATCTGAAAACAAAACAAAAAGAGATAAAGAGAGTAATATCTAGTTGTAGAGACAAGTACAAAAATAAAATTGAAAAATGCTTTTCTTCTGGGAATATACGGGACACGTGGCGGGGGCTTAAAACTGCTGTTAACTATAATCCAAAGCCCACGATTATATCAGAAGATATCGAAATTGACACTCTGAATAAATTTTATTCACGTTTCGACACAGCAAACAAATTTGATATTGAAAATGAAAAACATAAATTAGACAGGGCTTTGGAAGATGAAATGACTATTGAGGTCAAAGAAGAAAAAACGAGATTCGTATTTTCGAAACTAAACGAGAGGAAGACTGCTGGGCCGGATGGATTGAAAGGAAAATTATTAAAAGAATGTGCCCATCAGCTTTCCCCCATTTATACACATATTTTTAACTGGTCCCTCCAATGCGTTTCGATCCCTGAAATTTGGAAAACTTCAAAAATTATTCCTGATCCAAAAAAAGAAAAACTTGAATCTATGAACGATCTCAGAACTGTTGCACTGACTTCAATAGTCATGAAATCTTTAGAAAAACTTGTTCTTGTTAAAATTAGGAACCAGTTTATGCCATTGAGTGATAGTCATCAATTTGCTTACAAACCAGGACGTGGCGTAGAGGATGCCATTTTGCTGTTTACAAACAACATCTACAGGCATCTGGATCACGCTAAGAGCTATTGCAGATTGCTTTTTGCAGATTTTTCTTCAGCGTTGAATACAATGCAACCTCAGTTGGTTGTTCAAAAACTGACTAGTCTGAATTTAAAGAAGTATATAATTGCTTGGGTGCTCGAATTTCTTACGGATAGAGCACAATATGTTCAATTAGGACAAAACATATCTTCCTGTATAACTACAAATATTGGTGCTCCTCATGGTTGTGTATTGTCCCCTGTATTATTCACAATATACACGAATGACTGTAGAAGTCAAAACCTGAGTGTCCCTTTAATAAAGTTTGCAGATGACACCGCTCTTCAAGGCCTCATAACAAATGGCAACGAAGTGGCTTATAGGCAAGAAATTGATAGATTTGTGTCTTGGTGTGATGCCCACCACCTAGAGCTTAACATAAGCAAGACAAAGGAGCTAGTGATTGACTTTAGGAGAGCGAAGGAACCGATAGAACCGTTAAAATTAAAGGACCAATTCGTCCAGCGAGGTCCTCACTACAAATACCTTGGTGTAACAATTGATGACAGGCTCAAGTGGGATGAAAACTTGAAAATAATTCGGCATAAGATGTGCAGACGTACATATTTTTTATCAAAACTCTCTCAGTTTGGAATAGATAAAACCCCCTGCACATTATTTTATAGGGCAGTAATCGAAAGTGTTTTGTCATTTTGTATAACAGCTTGGGGAGGCAATTGCTTAGCAGTGGAAAGGAACAAAATAAATTCAAATATTTAAAAAATCCATTAAACGCTATATAAATGATGTTGACGATGTAGATCTTTTATACGAGAAATTTTGTATAAATAAAATAACTAAAATATTAAATGACCAGTATTATCCACTAAGACCATCAGTTATTATGTCAGAAAGAAGTGGTCGCCCTTTCTCTATTTCAACGAAAACAGAGAGACACCGAAAATCTTTTCTGCCGTCCAGTATTAGGCTTTATAACAACAAGCAATAATCATTTTATATAATTATTTCGCATTTTTACTTTTTAAAAATGTAAATATGAATTTATTAATTTATTTGTTTTGCAATCTTTTCAATTTTCAATTTATAGTTACAGTTTTAACTATTTTACAGTGTTGAATTTATTCATATTATAAAGCGCAGCTCTGGTTATGGAGCTGTTCCTTTTTTTTATATATACGGAGTATCTATTCGTCCTTCAGGTCGTATTCTTAAAGTGTCTAGCCGACCTTCAGTGCTTATGCAAATGAGGTAGGCGTGCAATACGCACCAGGCAATTGACGGAAAGGCCGTTTTTTATTTTTGTAAACCATCGTCTCAAAACGGTATTATGTCGGAACGAACCACATGCTTAAAAGCCGAATTTGATGTTAAACTGGTCAAAAATATAAATTGTTGGCATTCGCAACATAAAATATGGCCGCCATTCTCCTCAATAAATCATATAAACTCAAAACAAATCTAATATTTCTGGCTATAAAATAAATTTTCATTTTATCAAACCCGACTTAATACCGTTTTGAGGCGAATGTTCACATTTGTCACCGTATTTTTATATGTATTAAATTCAAGGTTATTGCCCTCCAATAAATCGCATTGTTATTACAGTGACCTATATATGTTACTGCTTCCGTGGCTTTTTGTGTGCACCCATGTTATCTATGTAATTAACTGGAATTACAAAATCGGAGTTTTCAGTCCTTCACGCCTTCACTTTTTTAACGACTGTTGAAACATAAGCATCGTTACGAGTATGAGTAGAAAAAAAAGCATATTATTCTCTCTCTCTCTGTCATATTTTCCCCCTTTTATCTATAATTTCTTCTCTCCCTCCATCTGTCTCTTCCTTTGTATTTTCCTCTCTTTATCTTGCTATCATCCTCTTTCATTTCTTCACACACACACACACACACACACACACACACACACACACACACACACTCTCTCTCTCTCGATCGTTCTCGCTCTGTGTGTCTTTCTTTCCCTCTGTATTTCTCTTTCTCTCACATACTCTCTTCTCTTTCTCTCGCTCTCTATCTATCTATCTCTCCTAATTTCTTCCTCTTTTATTTTCTTAAAAACCTTTCTCTCTCTTTATCTATCTCTCAATTTTATCCCCTCCCCCCTCCCTCTTTCTTTCTTGACTTCTGTCACATTTCTTTCTCCTTGTCTCTCATTCTTCTTCCTATCTCTAATGTTCCCTATGTCGGGTTGTCTCTCGCTCCTTTTAAGTCTATTCCTCTATTTCTCTCTCTCTCTATCTATCTATTGATCTATCCTTTTTTATGTCTGAGTGGTCTCAAACGCGTTTCGTCTGGGATATGGTGTCACCTTCTCTGATCCATTATTGTTTTTAAAAAAGGAAAAGAAAAGAAAAAAAATAACAAAAGGGGACAACGACACAGATTACACCGCACCCCGCGACTGCAACATCATAAATTATAACCCCCTTAAAAAAACACACACTTCCTGGCCGCCTGTACAACTTAAGAGTTGCCAACCACAGAAGAATTAAAATACATTCGGAAGACCTAAAAAGTTTTCGTCGTGAGCTTGCTATGGTAATGAATCGAGATATTGAGTCGGTGGTCGTGGTGGGAATCATGGAGGTAGAGAGAGAAGAAGAAGAAGAAGAAGAAGAAGAAGAAGAAGAAGAAGAAGAAGAAGAAGAAGAAGAAGAAGAAGAAGAAGAAGATCACGAAAGAGAGGAATAGACAGAGAAGGAGCAGTGACAACCCGACAGAGGAAACAAAGAAAAGTGTGAAATAAGGAAGAAGGTTCGAGCCTCACTTGACGAATAGTTGAGTCCACTCTTACCGTACTCAGGTTTAAAATAAGTACCAGGCCGTTAACTGCGTTGTTCTGTCTGAAAAAATGTAATATCGCCTAACAGACATCATGTAGGATGTTAAGTGTTGCTGTGACACCCTGTGAAGCGCTTTGAGACTTCGAGCGGATATTGCGCTATATAAAAACTCTCGTTAGTATTTGTGACAATGGTAGAAATTGCAGTGATGTTGTTCTTGTTTCGACGATGATGAAATGATGGTAGTAGTATAGTGGTGGTGTCACTGATCTAATGGTTGGTATAATGCTATTGTAGTGATATTGATTGTGATGTTGATATTTATGATATTGTGCAAATGATGGTGGTAGCGATTCTGATGTTAATGATTATGTTGTAAAAATGCTTGTGGTAATGATGATGATGGTTTTAAAATTGATGTGGATCGACGTGCACTTATTTTCAGGTCTGATAACCCATTTCCTTATGGGCTCATTATTGTAATGGAAATCTCAAAAAAATGACGCAAAATATTGTCCATTATACAACAATGTTAAACTAGGCCCATAAGTGGGTTCGGATGTCAGACCTGCGTGTTTGTGGATGCTTTGTTAACTTACAATGCAGCACAAATCCCTTTCGAAATGGTATTCTTTTTTCCACTATAACACAATAAGTCGAATGATTGGCAGGTCTGTATCACTGCGTACATAGACACACGTTAGTTGTAAAAATATCTATTGAAATACCACCTTGAATGGTGATAAGCCAAATTACACATCTGGAAAACAACATTTGCATACAAAGTAGTTTGAGTAAAGAATTATTGAGAAAAATCGTGGATTTATTTTTCTTATATATCAAGCTTTTTATGTATATATTTCCGTCTTTTTATTTTATAATTTTAAACTAAAGTTAGGAATTTGTTTTTGGTCTGTAATCGTAACTTTATCAGACTTATTAGACCCCTACCCAGATCAAAACAACAACCCCAACACCCCTGACAACATTACCCCTTGTTCTGAGTTTAAGAACATAGGCAAGTTATTGTTCTTAGGCCGAACTGGGTTTTAATGTTCCGTATCATTCTATTTCACCCAGTTTCAACCCGTAGACATTCTACATCCCAGCCCGTTGATATTCTAACTTCTCGTCAGGGCAAAAGTGGATACCAAATACTTAATAGTATTAGCTAACGAACGAAGTACTGAAAATATTGAGGACTTGGTATCTGTGTCCTTTATTAATCTTTAATATATTGACATCGTCTATGGAGATAAGTTTAAATGCAAAGTTCTGCTTTCGACTTTGGAATTAATTTGCGTGTTGTAAATCCGCCAAATTCCATTCCGTCTATACATTTACCTCGTTTATTGCCAATTTGATAACGCATTGAATTCTCCATGAATTAAATCTATCATTATGTTATACAGCTAGTCTAGTCAAGACAGTACAACTTATAACAAAATTTTCTGAGGTATCGACATCGTTCAAAAATTTTGGCTAAATTCAAGCCATTATTGATGGCACTCACTGAATTATCAAGATTATAACATTTTTTATAAAACTGCTTCTTAAGATTAAGAGATACATAACTTTGATGTTTTTTGCGCTGCTTATACTATTATGACTAATATATATAATATTTTTGACAAATTTAATACTAGTCATTTAAAACAAATAGTTACTGAGTGCTTACCCACTATTATAGATTGAAAAAAATGTAAAAAAGGCAAAACACACATACACACACACAAATCAAACAAATAAACACACAAAAGCAGGAAAATACCAAAAACACAAACAACAAAACAAAACAAAACAAATAAAACAACAACAACAACAACAACCCCCCCCCCAAAAAAAAAAAAAAAAACAACAAAAAAAAAAAAAACAAACAAAACAAACAAAAAAAAATAAACAAAGAAAACCTGACGAATCTTCCTCTGTGCCCAGCCAACCCAAACTCTCGAGCAGTATTTGAATGGAATACTTGCCAATAGGCGAACACGAAAATAGTTCCTTATAAGAAATCAATCACCATTCTGGAATAAAAATCATATCCCAGAAGGAGAAAAAAAAAAAAAAAAAAAAAAAAAAGCCCACGAAATTAACACATACACAAACACACACACCTCAATCACACATACACACTCAACTGATTATTTGACTCACAAACAGAGGAGGTGGGGTTTGTCAAACATTTAAGACGATACGGATATATCATGTAATTACGTGGATTCGAATCCAGCTCAGTAAAAACAAAACAGAATATTGCCCAGCTTTAGTCTGAAGGACGAATAGCGCAAGCAACACTATTTGTCCTTACGTACGGCAATGGCGGTTGATGATATTCGACCTTAAGGACGAATAGGGCTACCTTTTTTATATATACATCCTATTTCCATTGTATTTTGATCTTATTGTGTAAATTATAACACGTCTGTACAAAAAATTTCCTTTGCACAGAGCTTGTGTTTTACACGAGAATGAGCGCTGTATGAATGTGTATTATTATTATTATTATTATTATTATTATTATTATTATTATTATTATTATTATTATTATTATTATTATTATTATTATTATTATTATCATTATTATTATTATTATTATTATCATTATTATTATCATTATTATTATTATTATTATTATTATTATTATTATTATTATTATTATTATTATTATTATTATTATTATTATTGTTATTATTATTATTACTATTATTATTATTATTATTATTTACAAAGGGTGACAAGTAAAAAACTTCGTCCATTTAACATTATAGTTAAACCCGGATAAACTCCGGCTCCATGGTTCTTAGAGCTCTAAAAATATTTTCTTTTCTTTCTCCCGTCTTGTACAGGCCTTCAAAGTAAAGGGACCCCTGTTCCAACCCCGAGAAATTGTGGATCAGAAGTGTCGCTGTCAACCTGGAGACTCAATGATAGTCGTATCTAGAGAAACTAGCAATTCACACATATACCACGCATTCATGTGTCAAGGGGTTATGGTAAGGGTCAGGTTTATTCTTCTTGGTCTTGTTGTTGTTGTTGTTCTTCTTCTTCTTTTTTCTTGTTGTTGTTGTTGTTTTGTTGTTGTTGTTGTTGTTCTTCTTCTTCTTCTTCTTCTTCTTCTTCTTCTTCTTCTTCTTCTTCTTCTTCTTCTTCTTCTTCTTCTTCTTCTTCTTCTCCTCCTCCTCCTTATTCTTCTTCTTGTTCTTCTTGTTCTTCTTCTTCGTCATCATCATTATCACCATCTTTCTTAGTCTTCTTCCTCTAATTTTTTTATCCTCATCTTTCCTTCAATTTCTTAGTAATCCTGTACATGCACATAAAGAGAAAAGCGGGATATTCCAGATTTCTTTTATTTTTTCTTAAAAATAAGTCTGATTAAAATTTTTGAGCACTAATTACTCCTTTTATATTATATTTCAGAGAGAATGTATGCATGGAATGGGAACATCTTGCGCGGAAGTTAAGTTCGGTAGCACCTATTACACATGCAAATGTCGGGACGGGCTGAGTTGTAGAGGTGGTAGATGTAATAAGTTCTTAGCTGCCGTCTGAAATAAAAGTGATTTAAGTGGGCTCCGACAACCTTGTCGTCTTGTCTGTGCCGCCTCTGACATGATAATATTTGACTTGTAACGAATACCTACAGAAAAACAGGCGACAGTAAACGTTATAGAATGCTCATGCGTTTTTGTTTGTTTAATTTGATTTGTTGTGAGTTTGTGTGTGTGTATGTGTGTCTGTGTGAGTGTGTGTGTGTGTGTGTGTGTGACGAAAAGCTAATTAACTGTTGAAATATTCAAAGATGTGACGTTTAAAATGGATCCGTTCAAGGATAAATATTCAAGTAATTTAATCGGTATTAATTCGGCGGTGTGTGGAGGAGGTGGACGGGGGGGAGGAGGAGTAGGAGGAAGAAAAGGGGAAAAAAACAAAGAAGAAGAAGAAGAAGAAGAAGAAGAAGAAGAAGAAGAAGAAGAAGAAGAAGAAGAAGAAGAAGAAGAAGAAGAAGTTTGTTTTTGTTTTTGAGGGTTTTACGGCGCTTGCAACACATTAAGGTCATATCAGCGCCAGTAAAAAGGAAGAAATAGGACAGTAAAAAGTTATAGAATTCAATTAAAGCACCCAAGAAAAGGTAAGACAAAGGGAAATTTGTTCAAATAGGAAACAGATGTAGATTCCAAGTACTTTGTTTGAGATCACCTAAAAGTCTCATCCAGACATAAGCACAGGTCACCACTAAGAGGTATACACTGAAATGTTAACAAATCAAACATAACATGTAAATAAAAATAATACAGTACATAACAGAGAGATGATTTACAAGGAAAAAAATATCATCTCCCAAAGCAATAACTATACATTCGGCTGTTTCCCTCTCAGCCAAGGACTCCGACCAAGGTTAGGACAAAACCAAGCAATCTCACTCCAAGACAAAAGACAGCAAGCATGTTTGAAAACAGATATAAGGGGATAGAAGACGCAGTATGTACCTCCCTGCCCGCTATGGGAGGTCAGGATCCCCACCCAGAAGAAGAAGAAGAAGAAGAAGAAGAAGAAGAAGAAGAAGAAGAAGAAGAAGAAGAAGAAGAAGAAGAAGAAGAAGAAGAAGAAGAAGAAGAAGAAGAAGAACAAGAAGAAGAAGAAGAAGAAGAAGACGACGAAGAAGAAGAAGAAGAGGAAGAAGAAGAAGAAGAAGAAGATTTTGTTTGTTTGTTTGTTGCTTTAGGTCTCTTCCAACACAATTGAGGTTATATGAGAGACCGCTGAAACAAAAAAAAACAAGCAATCTAACAAAAATAGTACAAATGTAAATCGAAATCATAACCTAAAGATATCATAAGCTAAATTATAAATAACCAAGAACAAACAGGCAGGAGATTTACAGAAAAAAAAATATATCCCCTGTCAAAAATACAATCACAAACCAAAGAAGCAGGATAGTCTAGTAAAGAGAAGAAGAAACGACATCACTATCGGATCGTACACCCATACGAACATCATAGGTATATGATTCAAGGGTGATGCTCCCATCCAACCATCCGCTAGGAGAAGAAGAAGAGGAAGAAGAAGAAGAAGAAGAAGAAGAAGAAGAAGAAGAAGAAGAAGAAGAAGAAGAAGAAGAAGAAGAAGAAGAAGAAGAAGAAGAAGATTATGATAATTCCTATATTTTAGAGAAGGTATATTTTACTTTACTTTTGCTTGAGCATTTCTATAGTGCAACATCAACTAGACATGTTCATAGCGCTTTATTTCCCTTGTGTATAAATAGTCTGCGCTTGGCTAAGAAGCTCACAACATTGTCATCCGGAAGTATAACGGACCAAAACACGAGACTATGCGTAGACCTGAACGTTTATACAGTTTATTGAGAATTCTTCGTAAACAGGGATGACAAAAAGCGATAAAAAAGACCTGGGTGAAATCAATTTCATTCTATCTTTGACACTCTGAATGAAACAAAAATCTAGTCCTCCGATAGAAATCTATCAATCTAATAATTAAATACTTTGTATCTATTGACTTCAACAATTATTCAAGTATTGCTATTGATAGAATGAAGTTGACGTCATTCAGATCTTTGTCATTGTCTTTTGACAGCCACATTTATGAGTAATTCTCTCTTAACTGTATTCTCCAGACTATAAAAGTTCATGATTACACATAGTTTGGTGTGTTGGTCCGTTATACTTCCGGATGGCAACGTTGTGAGCTTCTTAGCCAAGCACATACTATCTATAGGAAACGGTACAACAGGGGTGTTATTATATACGATTCTTTCCTTCATCTCTTTGTATTTAATTAAACGCGTTATTTTTTTTTATCGTGCCCTAAAACACAACGAGCTTGCGAGTATGTCGTTATTGCACGATAATAATAAAACGAGTTTAATAAATACAAAGAAATGGAAGAAAAATTTATTCTACCCCTCCAAGTAAGATTATTAGATATTTTGTAACCAAATAGTAAGGTATTATAGTCAGATTTTAAATAAATGGCGCGTGTTTTTCTTCTTTTTCTCAGCTGCCCCCCAATGCATAGCTGCAAAAAATTGTATGAACCTCTAAATCAATGTGTCTTAATAAACAAAATATTTTTTCATGAATTTTAAAACAATAGGAAAGGATTTAGTTTATTACAGCTATATTAAAATCGATAACAGGTGAGGATCGGAACTCGTAGAAGATTTACATTATAAAAAATTATGAATTTTCCGCATATCCATTTTGAAGGAATTCGTTTAACTGGAGAGTTCGTTTAATTGAAGCTTAAACGACATACGTGCAGTATTTGGATATGAAGCAATGAATGGCAATTATTAACTATCAGACATCTACATTTTATAACTATCAATACACATTACTGGTGAATACAAACGAAAATGAACATAACGCGCTTCCAATATAATTTTGATTGTAAAAGTTTGACAGATAGCTTTTGTTTATGCCAAAGAGGATTACATAAATTTATGGAGAATGGTCAAAAGTGAAAATGCATCAATTATGAGACAGTGCCTCAACAAATATGTGTTCAACATAACAACAACACCAACAACAACAACAAAAATAATAACAACAACAACAACAACAACCAAGACATTTTGGACACATCAATGAGCACAGTTGCTTAGTCAGCTAACATGAAATCCGATTTTTTCAAGTCGTTGACTAAAGTTAGAGATAGTCAGAGACTAAGCGCTAGTCCGCGATCATGAAAACGGCCCCTGGTGTCAAGCAGAACAAAATGCCCAATCGTGATCGTTTTTGTTTTTAAGGGTTTTACGGCGCTTGCAACACATTAAGGTCATATCAGCGCCAGTAAAAAGGAAGAAAATGGGATAGTAAAAAGTTCTAGAATTACAATTAAAGTACCCAAGAAAATGTAAGACAAAGGGGAATTGCTTCAAATAGGGATCAGATGTAGATTCCAAGAGCACACTATCAGTGTACTTAGTTTGAGATCACCTAAAAGTCTCATCCAGACACAAACACAGGTCCCTAATAAGAGATATACACTCAAATGTTTACAAATAATATATACATATATATATATATATATATATATATATATATATATATATATATATATATATATAACCAAACATAACACAGCGCATAACAGAGAGATGATTTACAAGGAAAAAAATATCATCTCCCAAAACTAACAATACATTTGACTGTTTCCCTCCCAACCAGGGTATCCGGCAAGGGCCTGGACAAAACCGAGTAATCTCATTCCAAGACAAAGACAGAAAGCGAGTTGGAAAACAGATGTATAAGGTGATAGAAGACACAGTTAGTGCCTCCCTGCCCACTTTGGGAGGCAGGAACACCACCCAGCTTAGAGTTTATTCCCCAACATATTTATAAGGTTGATAGAATTAGAATAAAACGTGACATCTATGATAACAACAATGAAATAGATTCCTTTTTGGGCAATAGACTTTACAATTTTAGATAAATACATGATTACTTTATGAGAAGAAAAATCTGATTACAAAAGCACTGATGAAATCTTACAAGCTTGATCCATTATCAGCAAACCTTATGTCTGAATGTGGAAACACGTGTTGTTTCATCTATCACAAAAGTAATCAATCTTCCACTCTCTAACAGTAATCTCCCATCTTGTTCCATCTAAAACTAAAGTAATCAATCTTCCACTCTCTAACAGTAATCTCCCATCTTATTCCATCTATAGCTAAAGTAATCAATCTTCCACTCTCTAACAGTAATCTCCCATCTTGTTCCATCTATAACTAAAGTAATCAATCTTCCACTCTCTAACAGTAATCTCCCATCTTATTCCATCTATAGCTAAAGTAATCAATCTTCCACTCTCTAACAGTAATCTCCCATCTTGTTCCATCTAAAACTAAAGTAATCAATCTTCCACTCTCTAACAGTAATCTCCCATCTTGTTCCATCTATAACTAACGTAATCAATCTTCCACTCTCTAACAGTAATCTCCCATCTTGTTCCATCTATAACTAAAGTAATCAATCTTCCACTCTCTAACAGTAATCTCCCATCTTGTTCCATCTATAACTAAAGTAATCAATCTTCCACTCTCTAACAGTAATCTCCCATCTTGTTCCATCTATAACTAAAGTAATCAATCTTCCACTCTCTAACAGTAACCTCCCATCTTGTTCCATCTATAACTAAAGAAATCAATCTTCCACTCTCTAACAGTAATCTCCCATCTTGTTCCATCTATAACTAAAGTAATCAATCTTCCACTCTCTAACAGTAATCTCCCATCTTGTTCCATCTATAAATAAAGTAATCAATCTTCCACTCTCTAACAGTAATCTCCCATCTTGTTCCATCTAAAACTAAAGTAATCAATCTTCCACTCTCTAACAGTAATCTCCCATCTTGTTCCATCTAAAACTAAAGTAATCAATCTTCCACTCTCTAACAGTAATCTCCCATCTTGTTCCATCTATAACTAAAGTAATCAATCTTCCACTCTCTAACAGTAATCTCCCATCTTGTTCCATCTATAACTAAAGTAATCAATCTTCCACTCTCTAACAGTAATCTCCCATCTTATTCCCTCTATAGCTAAAGTAATCAATCTTCCACTCTCTAACAGTAATCTCCCATCTTGTTCCATCTGTAAGTAAAGTAATCAATCCTTTGTTTTTAAGGGTTTTACGGCGCTTGCAACACATTAAGGTCATATCAGCGCCAGTAAAAAAGGAAGAAAATGGGAAAGTAAAAAGTTCTAGAATTACAATTAAAGCACACATGAGAACGTAAGACAAAGGGAAACTGGGAACAAATAGAGATCAGATGTAGAATCCAAGAGCATACCACCAATGTACTTAGTTTGAGATCACCTATAAGTCTCATCCGGACACAAGAACAAAATCCAACAAAGAGGAATACAATCAAATGCTCACATTATACATTAAAAATAACAAATATAATAATTCATAATAGAGAGATGATTTACAAGGAAAAAAATATCATCTCCCAAAACAATAACTATGCATTTGACTGTTTCCCTCCAAGGACTCCGGCAAGGGCCAGGACAAAACCAAGTAATCTGATTCCAAGACAAAGACAGAAAGCATGTTGGAAACAGATATAGGGGGATAGAGGACATAGCATGTACCTCCCTGCCCACTATGGGAGGTCAGGAACCCCACCCAGAAAGTACTCAATCTTCCACTCTCTAACAGTAATCTCCCATCTTGTTCCAAAAACGGGTCAGTTCAACCTTTACTTAAAACATCCATAATTAGACCAGAATGACGCCATGAATTATCGATGTGATTCTAACTTGTCCATTCTTTTACTCAACATATTATGCTTTAAATGAATGAATTTATCAAGCACTGTTTACAATACAGGACATCTATCAATAAAAATGTGTCAAGGGTATTATTTAACATAAATAAATGATTTATTTTTTAATCATTTAATTAAAGATTATTCTTTAGGCAAATCGAGTAAAAAGTCTCTTAGAACAATTTTACTGGGCTATGATTTGTATACAAAAATGGAAACCAAATGAAATATAAATGATATTTATGTTAGAGGCCACCAATAAGCCTCATAGAACAATGTGTCACTCGGCTATGACTTGTATATAAAAATGGAAAGCAAATAAAATATAAATGATATTTATCTTAGAGGCCAAAGTCAAGGAAATATAACAACAGGATTGATTATGGTATATTTCATCAGTAAATATGAAAAAATAAAATGTGATGGTATCCAACATTCTGTACAATAATTGAAAAGGGAAATATACGTTAATCAGAAGCATTCATATATACATAAACTTTCGATATATATATATATATATATATATATATATATATATATATATATATATATATATATATATATATATATATATATATATTACAATTACACGTGTTTGATAAGAAAAGCAGTTGAAATTTGAATTCTATGTACTTCAACACCAATATATTCATAATATATAAAGGCACAACATATATTATGGTACTTTTCAAATCAATTTTCACATTTTATTAAGGAATTTTAAATGACATCAAGCCATAAAAATATGAATAGGTAAAGTTATTTATTCACACACACACACACACACACACACACACACACACACATAAACACAGAAACAAACATAATAACTTTTTTATAATTTTATTCACGATTTCTTCATCAATAAAAATTTTTTCACTGAATTGTAAAGATCTTAAAAAGTGTGTATAGTAGAAAACAGTGATAGAGGAAGTAAAAAAAAAAAATAACAAGTAAACAATTTCCCCAAAAATCAGCCTTCCAGTTTTCTATTCCAATATTCTCTGAGTGAGTGTGTAAATGTTGATATTGTCTATTCCCCACCATTTTCATTAGGTTGATAGAATTAGAACAAAACGTGACAACGTTGTTCCCAACACGTACTCGCAAGCTCGTGCAACGGTTGAGAACACGTCCGGAATTTCAAAAAGCAAGAGTGTAAGAATCGTATATTATTCGATTAATATTGACCCAGCAGAACTATTTTAGTGCTTAAATACATTTAAAAAGAAGAGAATATGTCGATAAATGTCCAAACACCAAAATCTGAATCCTTGAATACAGAGCTACCAATCAATATGGAATAGATTTCATTTATATAAGAAAATCTGCCCCAAAATTTGTGAGAAAAATCTGTCATCGGATAGAATCTTTAGACGCTGATCGACGTGCGCTTATGTGTAGGTCTTACAACCCAATTCCTTTTAGGCTCATTGTTGTAATGGGAATCTAAAAAAATGAGGCAAAATATTGTCCATTACAACAATGTTAAACTAGGCCCATAATCGGGTCCGGAGGTCAGACCTGTATATATGTACACGTTGATGCTGGTCAATGAACCGATCTAGCCAATAATGATCTAAATCACCAAATGGAACACAATTTTCAAGACAAGTCAAAAAGCTGAGTTGTCAAGCAGGTTATTTTGATAATGTTGTGCTTCTTCTATTATTGGGAAGGGGGGCGATAGCTCAGTTGGTAGAGCACTCGATTGTCAATCAAAGGGGCCGAGGTTTATCCCGGGCACAGTCGAAACTTTTTCTGACCCCCCTGTCCACCAAGCAGTGATTGGGTAGCTGGGTCTGTTTGATCTGGTGGAAAGTAATTTACTCTAGACTAGCCTCTTTTCCAAAGGATAGCAGGCAATTGCTATCATCCGTTAAGCCCTGTAGAAACCTGGATAGAACTGTGGATCCATGGGCCTAATGACTCTGTAGGATTACTTCTTTTTACTTCTCTTACGTGAATCTTTAGAAATTCAGTTAAAACTATTTAGGCTACCTTTTGAGTCGATAGATAACCTATTCATTATTAATCCCCCGAAACACTGGCTACACAAGTACACACTTCTAGGGAGTTTGGAACCAGAAGAGTAGAAGGTGTGACGTCACGCCACATTTGTCCTATTTAAAAAATTAGTAATTTTCTACAACGTTTGTTTTGACATAAAATATCATTTCTCCATACTTGGTTGGCTAAATCATGTGTTGTGTTGTCCAATACACTGACAGGTTTCCCACACTTTGGCAACGAGTCACTAAGAACAGCTGATAAGACAAAATTTTAAATATAAAACTTAAAGCATTTTTAAAGAGAAATTTCTAATCAACGTGCTCAAAGCACTTTACAGGGGGTCCCAAGCCAACAGCAACACTTAAATGTAGGATGCGACATTGCCTCTTTTGGGACAGAGACAAACCTGCTCAATAACATTAAACACCCACATACGGTGAGAGATCCTATTAAGGTATCACCAAATTATAGACTGCACTGAGGTTGGTTCGGATTCCTAAACTGCCAGAATGAGTAAGTATATATTTTTTAGAATAATAAGTACCACCTCCGAAAACTGGGGCACCACTGCACCCTGGACAAGTGTCAATGTCATAGCACCTTGCCATTGGGATGTCATCATCCCAAATTTCCAATTCAGGTAAGCAGAAAGATAGATTAATTTCTTTAAAACAAAATATTGTGTCTGGAGGGAACTTAATCCACATTTTCAAATGATTTTGATAGGGATAATGCCAATCAGCATCTCGTGGGATTAAACAATGTAGGCCAACGACAATGAATCTTGTAAGACCAAAGATATTCCTATATTTTGGAAAAAAAACTTTTAGAATCTCAAAGGAACTCTTGGGCAACCAAATTGATGCCTCGTCATTACATTTAATGACTTTGTATTTATTGATCTCGTCTTCCCCAATAAGTGACTTCCTATCTGTGTTTTGTGTCAAATCTGCAACATATTCCAATGGCAGATCAATTTTTACGTCAGATGTATTTGTAAATTGGAATGGCAGATCATATTTTGTAAAATGTCCAATGGTAATGTGCTTGCTACCTCCATGGGGATGGGATATTATAATGCCTGTTGACTTGACGTGGATAGGCCCGACAAGGCACCTTAGAGGTAAGTCAGGAGGATCATGACTAACACACTTTAACAACGTCACATCTGTCCTACATCGCTTTACCTCATTAGTAGATATACTATAGTGATTATCATTGTCATCATTACCATAATCATCATCATCATCATAATCATCATCATCACCAATAATTGATACTCCCTTGATACATTTCACTGTATCCCTATCTGGAGAGTCAAAAAATAACTCTATTGTCGTTTTCTCTAACTCAAGCTGGTCAAATACAACATGTGTTGCTGTCTTCACTATGAACTCTGTATAACCCATCTTTGGATCACCGCTGTTACGGCAATCAATGCAAGGGCAGGCTTTGTCAGGGACTGGAGTACACACCTCTATGAATCCTGTTCCCAAAATACCAGCCACCCGGCGTCCACGTTGGTTAGAATTCGGATATAGTATTGTTGTATATTGATAGTAATCCGGCCTCTTTTCACTGATATATTTCACTACAATTCTCACAGTCCGGTCAATGCATTCTTTGATATCTTCCATATCACGTTTCGTTCTGCAGTCTTCTGGAAGGTCACTCATTTTTAATTTATTTACGGGAATAAAATTCTGATGACCAGGGTTTTTCTTACATCTGTCAAATGGTTCACCACTCTCTGGAGTCCCGAAACAGCACTCTTCAAACTCTGCTCTAACTGTAGATGGAAATATAAGGATAAAGATAGTAATAAAATAATAATAATAATGATGATGATGATGATGATTATGATGATGATGATGATGATGATGATGATGATGATGATGATGATGATGATGATGATGATGACAATACAGTAAAATAATTTTAAACCGAAAAAAAATTAAACCGAAAAATACTTTAAACCGCAAAAAATTTAATAAATTGTACTAGTTTCTTCATTATCTTTGTAATAATTTTTACGATGAACCGAAATACTTCAGGCCTTTCTTTAAACTGAAACAACTTGAGAGCACCTCACCCATTTCTCTCTCTATTTTTCTTCAAAAATTCGGGAAGGTGACCATACGTTATAATGCCCAGCGATATTAAACAAAGAGCCTAAGTATGAGATGAGGTTTAGGGGTGGGGTAGGGGTCAGGGGTAGGCAAACATTTCAATCACTGCACCACAATCGCACAGAACTGAAAAGGAAGACAACGGGTGACTGGCAGGCGAAAACGGAGGAAAGAAGGGAGGTGGGGGTGTAGAATCATGCAGGCAAAATGTTCTCGCTCGTGTGTTGATGCTTTGGAACTGACTGGATTTTCAACACAACAAAAAGGGGGGTTCGGTGTAGACAACTTAACACTGACATGCCATTTCATTTCCACTTTGTTTAAATGTGTGTGTGTGAGGGGGTGGAAGGTGAATGGGGGGGGGGGGGGTATGTAATTAGGCCTTTGAATCTAATGACATTTCAGCAAAAGAGGGGTATGTAGTAGACAGCTTAGCATTGACACGTCTTTTCAATTCCATTTCACTTCACTTCTGAGTCGCTGCGAATCATTCATTCTCAATTATCACACAAGAACTTTCGATCTTATTTTAGCTTTACATTTTACTAAAAGATGTTAAAAATAAAGCACTTCACTTACACTTTGGAGATTAAAATCAAAATACCATGTGAAGTCGATGAAAAAAAGTTGAGCAAGACAGAGATATGTGAAAAACAAGGCATCCCGAACTCAATTCTTTTAACAATTTTTATTGTAAAAACAAAACTCCCAAAAGTATTATTAAAACATTTTTTAAAACACAACCAAAAAATTTTTTAAAATAAATAAATAAATGGTTACCAAGGCGGCATTTATTCAAAAACTTTACTTAAGGGAAAACAACCCATGATACGATTAAATCAGCAACTAAATTGTACCACCTTTGAAAAACATCGCAAAAAGGGAACTTGCTTTAAACCAAAATGTCTTTAAACCGAAATGGTTTAGAAGGTCCCCAAAATTTCAGTTTAAAGTATTTCAAGTAATTCTACTGTATTTAGTACTAATAATAATTATAATAATAGTATAATAATAATATAATAATATATAAATAATAATAATAATAATAATAATAATAATAATAATAATAATAATAATAATAATATAATAATAATAATAATAATAATAATAATAATAATAATAATAATAATAAAATAATAATAATAATAATAATAATAATAATAATAATAATAATAATAATAATAATAATAATAATAATAATAATAATAAATAAAATAATAATAATAATAATAATAATAATAATAATAATAATAATAATAATAATATAATAATAATAATAATAATAATAAAAATATAAATAATAATAATAATAATAATAATAATAATAATAATAATAATAATAATAATAATAATAATAATAATAATAATAATAATAATAATAATAATAATAATAATAATAAATAATAATAATAATAATAAAATAATAATATAATAATAATAATAAATAATAATAATAATATAATAAATAATAATATAATAATAATAATAATAATAATAAATAATAATAATAATAATAATAATAAATAATAATAATAATAATAATAATAATAAATAATAATAATAATAATAATAATAATAATAAATAATAATAATAATAATAATAAATAATAATAATAATAATAATAATAATATAATAATAATAATAATAATAATAATATAATAATAATAACAATAATAAAAGTAATAATAATAATAAAAATAATAATAATAATAATAATAATAATAATAATAATAATAATAATAATAATAATAATAATAATAATAATAACAACAACAATAATACAAGTAATAATAATAATAATAATAATAATAATAATAATAATAATAATAATAATAATAATAATAATAATAATAATAATAATAATAATAATAATAATAATAATAATAATAATAATAATAATTTATTTTTAACCCTGTGTCCCCGGTAGTGATTGGGTAGCTGGATCTGTTAGACATGACGAAAAATCCTTTGCAACAGATGCGTCCTATCGATATATAGTAAAAAGCTGCCACTGTCCGTTTACTGCTATAGAAACTGGGATAAACTCTGGTGCCTTGGACTTTATGGCTTGGAACGACAACTTACTACAATCAACGAAATGTCATCATTCTTTGCCTTTTGTGTCTTATGAAGAAAGCCAAGAGTCGAACGTTGTTTGGTTTTTGTGGTTTCCATAGGGGTCTCAATCTGGTAACTTCTCGGCGTGAACAACATAAAGGGAAATAATTCTTACATCAAAAGGACATCTATACTTTGTGCGGCTACATGGTCTAGTGGTTGGACACTCATCTTCCAGACCCGAAAGTTCAAGGTTCATGTCTCATTCTGAGTGGTGCATAGTTGAGTCCTTGGCAAATGCACATTCTCTCACCGCACCCATGCATAAAATAGCTATTGGCCATTAAAATTGCTGTCTTCATCGAAACAAATATTGTATTATTACCTATCAGGTTTCATGATTCATTCTACTGCTAAATGATGCTGTTGAATAGAGACCCCTTATAGAGAGCTTTGAACATGTTTAGTGGATATTGCGTGATTTAAAAGCTTATTTTTTAGTACCAATGTTACGCATGACTTACAACTTACAAGGGCGATCGTCTTCAACGTTGTGATGACACTCGAGCGATGACATAACAGGGAGTTCATCTTCAACCTTGTGATGGAGTCTTTTTGAAGAAATGTTGTCATGACTTCCTCGTGGTAAAATCTTCGATAGATTATCATCCATGTTTGTGTAGTAATCCTAAAAAGTAAATAATAGTAATAAGGTAAAATAGAGGAAAATACAGTCAATACCCGTTTGTCACAAAGTGACAATGCCAAAGAGTGAGTCGGTGGTCTGCAGAACCTCCGTCCCAGTCAATGGCCTTAAAGGGTTGCTAACGTCCAACAAATTGACCAGCCCAACAAACTAACAATCAAAGAATGATGAGTAAATTTTCATATTTCATATAATTTATTAATGCAAATTACTCTCTCCCACACTCCCTCTCATTCGCACATGTAATGACGATCACTCAATTCACTAGACAGTAACGATGAATAGGTATAAACACATGTCACAAACAGATTTCACAAGAAGGTGGGGCCCCTTACCTTTACAGAACACATAGAACACAATATGAACTGTCCGTCACAGGTCCGTCAGGGCTTCTTCCTCGAGTCGAGATGATGCAGTCTGTCGTCCTTTCTTTCTACTGTCACAATTTGTACTGTCCAACCTCTCTTTGAATCTAAGGCGTCGGCCTTATAACAATACAACTAAAATGTCCACGGCTTTGGCCGGATATGAACAATATTCATATGGTATAATATCGATGGCATCGGCCAAGGATAAGGCTATTAAAATGTTCTGGCTTTGGCCACAAATCAAAAGAAGAAAGGTCTTACATCCAAAATTCAACAGGGTTAAAGTTAATTCATATAATAGTTTCTTTGGCTTTGGCCCCAAATCAACAGGCCCACTAGAATGGGAAAGAAAACAATATTTAATTAACCATAGAAAAACAAAAGCAATAATACTTAAACTAGATCACCTTTACACACATCACAACACTATAAACTTCTCAACACACGTGGTCACTGCCCTACGTACTTGGCACAAACTATCAAATTAGAAAATCACTTGTATTAATACACTCATAATAAAAGCAGAAAGATAGAATCAAATGAATAATTCCACCAACCACAAGGCCTGTAACAATTAAAATCACAATTAATTGATTTTAATAAACTGAAGTAAAAACTTCTTGCAAAACAGCATCGGCTGAACTTTGCATAGAAAATAAAATACGTCCGAATCGTCGGACGGCCAACTGGTGACTGGGGAGGATGAAAGTTTTACAAAAACCAAGAATGAGAATTTTAGAAGAAAAGAAATACTTTTTTTTAAAAATGGTCTCTCTTTGTGTGCCGGAAATGACTCGCGGGAAAATCCACGAACTGTGAAATAGAATTTCCGACCTCAAACTAAAGCCATTAAAACGGTTCTACGCAACACCAGGTCCCTATGTCCCTTATCTATTCCAGAGAAGTCAACCACAAAAGGACGAATGCAATATGATCATCACATCGGGACATCACGAACTAAGGATAACATTGGGATTAGCGTACACAATAAACTTAATAAAACATTAATAATAACATTTCGTGACACAGCCCCTTTCTTAAGACAAAAACACAATTTTTGTTACAATAATTTGAACGAAATGTTCACATCCGAGACAAGAAGTCTGGCCCATGGTTGTCAGTTCCCTTAACAGACCTCAGGGTGAACCGATACTGACTCAATAACAGAGCCCAACGCATGAGTCTGCCATTCTCGGACTTTGCTCGATTCAAGTAAAGAAGAGGCGCGTGATCTGTCTCAATGACAAATTGTCTCCCGACAAGATACGTGCTCAACTTCTGTATTGCCCAAACTATAGCAAGACATTCACGCTCCACAACAGAGTAACGTTGCTCCCTTGGCAACAGTTTCCTGCTAAGAAAGATTACAGGGAATTTCTCTCCTTCATGTTCTTGGCTCATGATAGCGGCAACTCCGGTATCACTGGCATCAGTCGAGAGGATAAATGACTTTGAAAAGTCAGGAAGTTGCAAAACAGGCTCTGATATAAGCACGTTCTTTACATGTTCGAACGCTCGACGCTTTGGCTCATCCCAGACAATACGGTTCGGCATACCATTTCTAATTGCATCTGTAAGCGGGCTCGTTACAGCCGAGAAGTTGGGAACATAACGACGATAAAACGACGCTAGACCCAAGAAGCTCCGAAGTTGCTTCTTATTCTGAGGTGGGTCAGCTGATCTGATTGCCTCAACCTTTTCCATGGTGGGTGCAATCCTGCCGCTTCCCAACTTATGTCCCAGGAACTCAACTTCTGGGAGACCAAAGAAACACTTGGTTGGTCTCGCTGTCAGTTTCGCCTGTCTCAGCCTACCAAGAACCGTCTCAATGCACCTGAGATGACTTTCCCAGTCGGCATGATGTATCAAAATGTCGTCGATGTAGTTCTTGACATTTGATAGCCCACGTAGCACCTTTCTCATAAGTCTTGAGAATGCCGCTGGTGCACCTTGGAGGCCAAAAGGTAAAACAGTAAATTGCATCAGTCCTAGCTCTGTTGCAAATGCTGTCATGGGCTTGGTCTTGGATGAAAGACGAATTTGCCAATACCCACGGACTAAATCAATTTTTGTCAGGTAATTGCATTCCGGGCCAATCTGCTGGAACAGATCATCAAGGCATGGCATTGGCTCAGCATCAAACACTGTGATATTGTTTAGGGCACGATAATCCATGCAATATCGGTTTGACCCGTCCTTCTTCCGAACAATGACAGAAGGGGAACAATACGAGCTATCGGAAGGCTCAATAATCCCAGACTCAAGCATCGTCGTGACTTCCTGTCTGAGCGTTTCCTTCATCGCTTGAGGCACTGGGTATGGCTTCTTCCTTACTGGAGTGTCAGTGGTGAGCCGGATGTCATATTCATACACATCGGTGCAGCCCGGTACATCCGTCATCACATCCTCAAACTTCTTGAGAACGCCCTCCAGCTCGCTTCTTTGTAATGGTGACAAGGTTGTGCCAATTGTGACGTCATGGATTGTTTCAGTCTGACGTTGCTTCGGCAACTCTATACGCACGGTATCACTATCTATGTCACTTCCATCAGTCACTTCCTCTTCATGGACGATAGCTGCAACTGCGCACTGAAGCAGCCCCACAGCTTCCTGCGACTCTCTTTCATAGTACCTTTTCAGCAGGTTGATATGGTATGTCCTCTCGTCACCATCGACTTCAATTGTGTAGTCGTTCCTCCCAACTCTCTTCACAACAGTGTATGGTCCTTGCCACTTAACTTGCAACTTGTTGCCCTTTGTTGGTAGCAGTAACAACACTTTGTCTCCTTCCTGGAAAGACCTCTGTCTAGCCTTTCCGTCGAAATAATGTTTGCTTCTCAGTGAGGACGCTCCCAAACTCTCCTGAGCTAGCTTTATTGTGTTCTCCATTTTCTCTCTGAGATCCACAATATATTGGTAAGTGGTCTTGACTTCTTCATCCTCCACTTCTCTTGACCACAATTCCCTCAAAATGGTAAGTGGTCCCCTCACTGACCTACCGTAAAGTAGTTCAAATGGTGAGAATCCGAGCGACTCCTGTGGTGCTTCCCTATAGGCAAAGAGAGCGGCATTAATATATCTGTCCCAATCTCTCTCATGCTCTGCTGTTAACTTCTTCAGCATGGACTTCAAAGTCCCGTTGAAGCGCTCCACTAGTCCGTTACACTGAGGATGGTATGGAGTTGTCGTGAGCTGTCTCACTGACAAGAGTCGACATACCTCAGACATCAGTTCCGATGTAAACTGAGTGCCTCGATTGGTAAGGAATTCTCGCGGGATTCCTATCCAGCTAAAAATATCTACCAGAGCCTCAGCCACGGTCTCAGTCTCCATAGACTTCATAGGCATCGCTTCAGGATACCTGGTACAGTAATCAACTACTGTAAAAATGTATCTGTACCCCTTTTCTGATGCTGGAATTATTGGTCCAATAATGTCAATGGCCACCCTTTTAAACGGTTCATCTATCAAGGGTACAGTCTCAAGTGGCACTTTGGGTATTCGCCCTCTAGGTGCCGATCGCTGACATCGGTAACACGAATGGCAAAATCTCTGGACATCGGTCCACACGCTGGGCCAAAAGAACTCGTTGAGAATCTGGTCAGTAGTCTTCTTTGCGGCCATGTGCCCAGCAAGTATACTTTCATGACCCAACTTCATAACCGTTGGTCTAAGGTCCTTCGGCACGACCAATTGTCTCATGACATCTCCATGATTGGTCAGCTTTGACCTAAAATATCGGACGAGGACACCATCTTCGAAACCATACCAAGTCTCGTTAGATCGGCCGGTCTGTCTTACCTCTCCAGTCTGTGCCATCTGCCTGCACTTCGTCAGTGTCTGGTCGTTAGTCTGTTTCTCCACTAACTGCTTGACAGTGATGTCGATATTTGACGCAATCGGCGTCGTCAATGGCTTCTTGCCCTTCTTGCGCGCAGCTGACCTCGTCTCCACCGCATTCACTTCCCCAATGGCAATTCCTGGACATTTTGCATTGGAAATATTCCCTACAATTACATCATACAATGTGTTGTCCATTTGCATTGCCGAAACCGGCCCATCGTAGTATGGACATCTCAACTCCGCTTCTACCACGGAAGCTGTTGCAATGCTACCATCTGCAAGCGAAACTGGTACTTTCTTGTCGCTGACTTTTTCTGGTGACAATATTCCCTTGCGTACCACCACGCAGCTACAACCGCTGTCATGCAGAACAGTCACACGCTTCCCGTCAATGAAGCCTGTTGCCACTGGCATACGCGAGAATTGATGGTTGTCGTCTGCTGTGCAAGCTGCAGAGATCACGGGTATAGTGCACCCACATTTGAGTTCCATAGATCCGTGGTGATTTTCGCACCCCGGTTCTGTGGTCAATGACGCCGCAGTATGTGACACACGGTCACGTTTCTTCCAGCAGTTTTCTTCGGTGTGACCCCGTCGTTTGCAAAATGCACACGTTGGAACTTCCGCTCGAAGAGCAGAGAGCTGGTGTGGCTTCTGTCGGCAATCCCGAGCGATATGGCCAGGTTTGGAGCATCGATGACAAGTCATCCGGTTGTCCTTCTGCGCCCCCATTGAACTCGTCTCCATGGCCTTCATATGACGCTCATCCTTCGTCGGCTTCATTGTCAATGATGACTCCTTACCCGTCCTAGGCATGGTCGAGTGAGGCCTAGAATAGGCGTTCATCGCCCCGTGCGCCTCCACATAATTTTCAACCAACTTGACAACTTCTTCCGTGTTCCCAGGTTTCCTTTCCTTGAGAAACACCTGTAAATCCCGGCCACACGAATTTATTAGCTGCTCCTTCAGTATCAGATCTATAATCTCTTCAGCGTCGGATTTGTTTTTCCCCGCCAAAGAAATCCGCCTGTCCAGGTACCCAGCAATTCTAATCTTAAATTGGCCCATACGCTCTCCATGCTCTGGCCTACTTGTACGGAAGCGTGCGGCAAACCCATCCTCCGTCAAATTGTAATGCGCGAGCAGAGCGTCCCTGACCTTCCCGAAGTCTTTGGCATCGGCCTCGTCCATACGGGTATAAACTTCCAGGGCCTTTCCGGACAGTAGGGCACCCAGGTGGGTTGCCCAGTCAGAACTGTGCCAGTTATTGGCAGAAGCATGCCTCTCAAATCGCGAGATGTAACTCGAGACATCATCTCTCCTATCATCAAGCGGCGGTAGTCGTGGGCTCTTCCCGACCGACGACGACGGCACATCAGTCCTGGAGGAGGCATGGGTTGGATGCTGTACCTTCAGTCTTTCCAACTCCAACTCTCTTTCCAAAAGAGTGGCTTTCAGCTCCAGTTTCTTCTCTTCGCGGGCGCTCTCCTCCTTTGCCACTTCTCGATCGTGTTCTCTTTGCTCTCTTTCGTGCTCCCTTTGTTCTCGCTCGTGCTCCCTTCGCGCCTTGGCCTCATTCAGAGCATCCGTCTTGCGAGCCTCTTCCTGCTTTATTTGTTCATCTACCCATTTCCTTAAAGCCTCGCCTTCCAATGCCAGTTGAGCACCGAGTTTGATTAATTTCTCAACATCCATGATGGTTCAAGTATGGAAAAGACAATGTAGTTCAATAAAATAAAGCAAAGAAGTTAAACCACTTGAGCAAGCAAGAGAAACTTAAAAACAAAGTCTTTGTAATTATACAAATAGAAAATCAGTCAACAATATCAACTAGTGGAAATTTATATACCTTCGGGTATAACTGACGAATGAATTTAAATATTGCAATAATTACTTACTTCAAGCAATTATCATTTCTTCTCGCCTTTAATGGCAAATAAAACAATCAGCGATGATGTGTAACAACACTTCTCATAATATAACAACCACGGGGATACAGCAGGTATCGACGCTCCCTGTTCCCAACTCAGTTTAAAATAACAAGTCAATCTGACCCAATTCATGTAAATCTCAGCGACAGACAACTGGTTTAAGATAACCAGCAAGTGACAACAATAACAGAAGGTTTCAACTTAGCCGCGTCTTTTAACAAAAGGCAATAAATCAATGACAGTGCAAGTTCCTATTCAATGTCATGGGATACGACTATACAGTCTTACGTCAGTCAACAAAATATAAACTGTCTTTATAAGTGAGTAACAGATGAGGTGAGAGTCAATTACAAATCACCCCCGACCATCAGTATTAGACAAAAATCAACCTTTTAAACGTCAGCAAAAATACCCGGCAGCCCCACCACCAAAAATGTCACAAAGTGACAATGCCAAAGAGTGAGTCGGTGGTCTGCAGAACCTCCGTCCCAGTCAATGGCCTTAAAGGGTTGCTAACGTCCAACAAATTGACCAGCCCAACAAACTAACAATCAAAGAATGATGAGTAAATTTTCAGATTTCATATAATTTATTAATGCAAATTACTCTCTCCCCCACTGCCTCTCATTCGCACATGTAATGACGATCACTCAATTCACTAGACAGTAACGATGAATAGGTATAAACACATGTCACAAACAGATTTCACAAGAAGGTGGGGCCCCTTACCTTTACAGAACACATAGAACACAATATGAACTGTCCGTAACAGGTCCGTCAGGGTTTCTTCCTCTAGTCGAGATGATGCAGTCTGTCGTCCTTTCTTTCTACTGTCACAATTTGTACTGTCCAACCTCTCTTTGAATCTAAGGCGTCGGCCTTATAACAATACAACTAAAATGTCCACGGCTTTGGCCGGATATGAACAATATTCATATGGTATAATATCGATGGCATCGGCCAAGGATAAGGCTATTAAAATGTTCTGGCTTTGGCCACAAATCAAAAGAAGAAAGGTCTTACATCCAAAATTCAACAGGTTAAAGTTAATTCATATAATAGTTTCTTTGGCTTTGGCCCCAAATCAACAGGCCCACTAGAATGGGAAAGAAAACAATATTTAATTAACCCTAGAAAAACAAAAGCAATAATACTTAAACTAGATCACCTTTACACACATCACAACACTATAAACTTCTCAACACACGTGGTCACTGCCCTACGTGCTTGGCACAAACTATCAAATTAGAAAATCACTTGTATTAATACACTCATAATATAAGCAGAAAGATAGAATCAAATGAATAATTCCACCAACCACAAGGCCTGTAACAATTAAAATCACAATTAATTGATTTTAATAAACTGAAGTAAAAACTTCTTGCAAAACAGCATCGGCTGAACTTTGCATAGAAAATAAAATACGTCCGAATCGTCGGACGGCCAACTGGTGACTGGGGAGGATGAAAGTTTTACAAAAACCAAGAAACAGAATTTTAAAAGAAAAGAAATACTTTTTTTTTAAAATGGTCTCTCTTTGTGTGCCCGGAAATGACTCGCGGGAAAATCTACGAACTGTGAAATAGAATTTCCGACCTCAAACTAAAGCCATTAAAACGGTTCTACGCAACACCAGGTCCCTATGTCCCTTTATCTATTCCAGAGAAGTCAACCACAAAAGGACGAATGCGATATGATCATCACATCGGGACATCACGAACTAAGGATAACATTGGGATTAGTGTACACAATAAACTTAATAAAACATTAATAAAAACATTTCGTGACACTGTTAAAACAACAACGGATAAAATAAGAATCATTGATAACCGTGACATTTGATTTCGTCATTGTTAATCCCGAACAGACATGCGTTGAACTTTCTCCTTTTCTGTCTGACTTTATTGATCTGACTGTTTTTATTTTTGACCCATGAAGGGTTTAGTGTCCGAAACATTACGTGTTTAGCATTTCATTCTCTTATCATGTCAGTTTGTCGTAATCAGAATTATACTATACTTTTTACAGTATAAACTTGCTCGTAACTTCATATTCACGTTCACCATAAAATAATTTTCTTCCATTTTACTTTATTGACTTCCAACTTTTCACATGTCTCAACTCTTTTACTTTATAAAGGGGCTTACGATGGTTCAGATGGTAGAGCTCTAACTTCACACGCAAAGGTATCGAGATCGATCCATCCCGGGTTATATTTGATTATTGATTATTGAGCTTTATATAGAGCAATATCCACTAAATGTGCTCAAAGCGCTTTACAAGGGGTCCCTGGTCAACAGCAACATTTAACATGTAGGACGGGACATGCCGCCTGTTAGGCGATATTACAATTTTTCGGACAAAGACAACGCTGTTAATGACCAGGTACTCATTTTACACCTGAGTACGGTGAGAGAATGTGAGTAAAGAGCAGTTTCCAAGGACTCAACTATGCGCTGAGCGCGAGGCTCGAACCCAGGACCTTCCGATCCGAAAGCGAGCGTCATACCACAAGACCACATAGCCGCACATCTTTTCAGACTAATCGTCCACTCCTCTCTAGTGATTGGGTACCTGGGTTGTTAAATCTGACAGAAAATACTTTGCAATAGACTAACGTCCTATCCAAAGAGTAGTGGATAAAAGCAATAGCTATTGTTGGTTTAACGTTATAGAAAAAGTAGTCATTCAGAGCCATGTGACGCATAGAGCCAGAGTTTTTCCCGGTTTCTATAGCGTGAAATGGTCAATAGCTATTGCTTGCTACCATTTGGATAGGACTTCTAGTCTATCGAAAACTACTTACTGCCAGACCTAACAGACCCAGCTACCCATTCACTGCTGGGTAGACTGAG
The DNA here is from genome assembly GCF_034508935.2 of Berghia stephanieae. NCBI lineage: Eukaryota > Metazoa > Mollusca > Gastropoda > Nudibranchia > Aeolidiidae > Berghia > Berghia stephanieae. Next base: position 43,115,101 of record NC_088368.1, on the reverse strand, counting down.
GGTGGAGGTCAGAAAAAATCTTTACTGTACTCGGGATCAATCTTGGTCCCTTTTTGTGTGAAGCGAGTGCTCTACCAGCTGAGCTATCGGACAGCCCAGAATGTTATAGACTCCGATATAAAAGCATGGTTTGTGGTGTGTGACTATGTGGTCTTGTGGTATGACACTCGCTTTCGGATCAGAAGGTCCTGGGTTCGAGCCTCGCTTGGCACATAGTCGAGTCCTTGGAGAAGGACTTTACTCACATTATCTCACCAACTCAGGTGTAAAATGAGTACCTGGCCATTAACAGCGATGTCGCTGTACGAAAAAATTGTAAGATCGCCTGACAGTCATCATGTCCCGTCCTAAATGTTAAATGTTGCTGTTGACCAGGGACCCCTTGTAAAGCGCTTTGAGCACGTTTAGTAGATATTGCACTATATAAAAGCTCATTTTATGGGCGTTGCATTAATTTGGTTGCCCATAAATCGCTATGCTTTGCAACGGATGCCGATAGATCGAGAGCCAGTCGCTGTAGGAATAATTAAAGTGATACTGAGCTGATAAAAGCTGTGGAATGTAAAACGAGATGAGTAATAATAATAATAATAATAATAATAATAATAACAATAAATAATAATAATAATAATAATAATAATAATAATAATAATAATAATAATAATAATAATAATAATAATAATAACAATAATAATAATAATAACAATAATAATAATAATAATAATAATAATAATAATAATAATAATAATAATAATAATAATAATAAAAATAATAATAATAATAATAATAATAATAATAATAATAATAATAATAATAATAATAATAATAATAATAATAATAATAATAATAATAATACACATTTATACTGAGCTCATTCTCGTGTAAAACACAAGCTCTGGGAACTTTACAACATGAATTATCAATTTTAAGTGAAAAAAAAAATAATAAAATAAATAGAATAAATATAACAGCTTCAAAAAAAAGGACAAAATTCCTAACCCGAAACATTTTGATAGTTGCTTAAACTTTAAAAGGGTTTTTAGCTCAAAATGTTATCTCTTTGTTAATTTGTTGTATTTTCCCCCTTTTTAAAAGCTGTTATCACATTTATTATTCTAGTCCATTAGTTTTTACAGTCCGCTGTTGTCAGAGATTGAATTTATTTCCTTAAGTTTAATTCACTGTCATCTAAGAATCTAAGGGTTTTCCCCGATATTATTAATAGAAAATACACGTATCATGAGTCGTGTAGCAATTTTAAAATAGACTGGATCAGCAGGCGATTTCTGGATCAGAAGAAAACGAAGATGATGAAGAAGAAGAAAAGATGAAGATGATGATGATGATGATGAAGAAGAAGAAGAAGAAGAAGAAGAAGAAGAAGAAGAAGAAGAAGAAGAAGAAGAAGAAGAAGAAGAAGAAGAAGAAGAAGAAGAAGACCATGAAGAAAAGGAGTAGTTGGTGAAGAAAATAAAGGAGGAGGTGGTGGAGTTGTATAAAATAATCGTAAAATTAGTATAGATGGTCAAAGTCAAAGGCAAAGGACAGAAAGTGTGTGTGTGTGTGTGTGTGTGTGTGTGTGTGTGTGTGAGAGAGAGAGAGAGAGAGAGAGAGAGAGAGAGAGAGAGAGAGAGAGAGAGAACACGCAGAAATGATTCGATTTAAGAAGGAAAGAAAACCAACACATACCTAACGCTTTACTATAGGTAAGTAATATATCTATCAATCTAACCATTCGATAATCTTTGTGAGTGTGAGTGTTACAGTTACAGCAATGCTTGGGATGTTTTCTATCGGAATATAATGAGGAACACGTATCACATTCAGACAACAAAAAAGTGAAGAATTTAGTACGTCGTTATAATATATATTATGTGTTATTTCAAATAATAATAATTATTTTTACATTTAAGTCTTCCTCAAAGAACAACACAACACTATTCTTAGATAATGGTAGACGGAAAAAGGATTCTATTCAACTCAAAATAAACAAAACAATGTGTAGTGTGACCAGTTTGGCAGTTTTCACCTAAACATTAAATAAAAGGAAGTGGTTATTCAGTATCAGATACTGAATAGTGCTTTTCCACTATTCAGTATCCACAAGGAACTCTTTTTTATAGAGAGAGTGAAAAGTGCGACAATCTCGGTTGAATGTAAATAAACTGCTGACCTCCTTCCAGATTGAACATGTGCAGTAACTGACAGCCCGATTCAAAGTTGTAAAAATATTTTGATCGTAATTTTTAAATTTCTGCTATTGTGCAATTAACATATCTAGTTCAAAATATCAAAGTAAGAGTGGCATTCAAATACATTTTTAAATGTCTAAATAGACATGATTAAATGTCACCAAATGTTAAGTGACACCATGTCTTGGTGGATATAAATAAGCTGTTTGACTCTGAGCTTAAGGTTCGAGAGTTCAAATCCCGGCTGGGATAACTTTTTTTTTCCCCAATATTTTAAAAATTCCTTCTGTCTATTGATATTTTTAAAACTTTTGTTTTAATAATTTTATTTGCTTGTAATATGCTTTAATGTTGATATTATACTATTATTATTATTATTATTATTATTATTATTATTATTATTATTATTATTATTATTATTATTATTATTATTATAATAATAATAATTATTATTATTATTATCATTATTATTATTGTTGTAATCGTAATCATCATCATTATTATTATGTTTATTATTTTTTTTAATCAAGTAGTTGGAGTAATTTAATCAGTTATCGATTTATTACGAATATCTTTTATGTGTTATAATCTCGTTGTTTTTCATTGATGTGCTCTTCTCTTGTTTATTACTTTTTAAAATCTTGAATTTTCTGTTTGTCTCATTTGTTGTTTTTGTTGTTGTTGTTGTTGTTGTTGTTGTTGTTGTTTGTTTGTTTGTTTGTTTGGTCATCTAAGACAAACCCGATTCATTATAAATATGTGGCCAGACTTTCTGCCATTTTTAATTGAGCGATGTACTTCCGTGAATTAATTGCCGTATTATATTAAAATTTACGTGATAATAATAATAATAATAATAATAATAATAATAATAATAATAATAATAATAATAATAATAATAATAATAATAATATATAATAATAATAATATAATAATAATAATAATAATAATAATAATAATAATAAATAATAATAATAATAATAATAATAATAATGATAAAAAATAATAATAATTAATAATAATAATAATAATAATAATAAATAATAATAATAATAATAATAATAATAATAATAATAATATAATAATGATAATAATAATAATAATAATAATAATAATAATAATAATAATAATAATAATAATAATAATAATAATAATAATAATAATAATAATAATAATAGATACTGAATATTAGACTACAATTGACATCTATTTACTGAATAGTGGTATTTTTAGAGGTGTTTCTTTTTTTTACGAAACACGCCAGGAAGTAGGCAACAGTGGGGAGTGAACCTGGGACTGGGTTTCGTAAAAAAAAAAGCAATTAATTTTTTTTACGAAACCCGACAATATCCGACAAAGTTATGGAAAGAAAGTAGGCAACAGTGGGGGAGTGAACCCGAGACTCAGGGAAGTGTACACTATTGGGGAGTAAACCTAAGTCTATGGATTTTCGACAGCTTTTGGCGGGTTTCGTAAAAATGTAATTGCTTCATTCTCGTCTGGTACCCACCTCCCATAGTCCGGCTTCATTTCCCACTGGTATCCATCTTCCATAGTCCCAGGTTCATTCCCACTGTTAACCTCTTCTCACAGTCCCAGGTTCACTCCCAACCGGTGTGCACTTCCCTGAGTCCCGGTTCATTGCCCAATGGTGCCCACTTCCCATAACTTTTGACAATATCGGTAGGTTTTGAAATAAAAGTACATTCTGAGCTCCCTGTCCACTGGTATGAACCTCTCGCAGTCCCAGGTTCAATCCTCATCGGTGTCCGAATCCCAGATTCACTCCCCACTGCTGCTTGCTTCCCATAACTTTGTCGGGTTTTGGCGGCTTCCGATAAAAAGTAATTCCCCCTTTCCCTTGGTTTTGCTTTTTTACAAAATCCAGAGTCCCAGGTTCACTCCCCACAAGTGTACACTTCCCTGAATCACAGGATCACCCCCCACTGTTGCCTACTTCAATAACTTTGTCGGATATTGCCAGGTTTGTCGGGTTTCGAAAAAAAGTAATTGCTTTTATATGAAACTCGCTGAAACCCGCCGAAAACCAGAGTCTCAGGTTCACTCCCCATTGGTGTACACTTCCCTTAGTCTCACGTTCACTCCCCATTATTTGCCTACTTTCCATAACTTTGCCCCATTTTGTTGGGATTTGGCGCATTTCGTAAACAAAAAGTAATTGCTTTTTTTTTCCTCCAAAACTCACCGAAATCCAGTCCCAGGTTCACTCCCCCCTAGTGTACACTTCCTCGAATCTCAGGTTCACTCCCCACTGTTGCCTACTACCCATAACTTTATCGGATATTGTCAGGTTTCGTCGGGTTTCATAAAAATGTAATTGCTTTTATATGAAATTATCTGAAGCCCGCCGAAAACCATAGTCTCAGGTTCACTCCCCACTGGTGTACACTTCACTGTCTCAGGTTCAGTCCCACGCTTTGCCTACTTTCCACAAGTTTGCCGCATATTGTCGGGTTTCGTAAAAAAGTAACACCCCCCCCCCCCCATTTTGTTACTGCTGTTTTACAAAACCCAGAGTCCCAGGTTCACTCCCCACTGGTGTACACTTCCCTGGTTCTCAGGTTCATCCCTTCCTCCCCCCCCCCCCCCCGCCTCCCTTACACACTCACACACACACACACACACACACACACACACACACGCTGATGCCTAACTCCCATAACTTTGTCGGATATTGCCAGGTGTCGTCGGGTTTCGTAAAAAAGTAAAATTGCTTTTTATTACGAAACCCGCCGAAACCCAGTCCCAGGTTCACTCCCCACAGGTGTACACTCCTCTGAGTCCCAGATTCACTCCCACAGCTGCCCTCTTTGTCGGGTTTCGGAAAAAAACAACACCGTATTATAGTGCAAAACCACTATTCAGTGTCAGATACTGAATAGTACAAAACCACTATTCAGTATCAGATACTGAATAGTACAAAACCACTATTCAGTATCAGATACTGAATAGTGGAAAACCGCTATTCAGTATCTGATACTGAATAGTGCAAAACCACTATTCAGTATCAGATACTGAATAGTGCTAGCCACTCTAAATAAAAACAACTAAACTTATTAATCCTTCTGTCCTATGTTGAAGATATATAAAGGGTTCACTTTAATTTGAATCAAAATCAGAAATTTGCGATTACTACTGATTACCACAGTACCTGCCAGTAAAAGATTTTAAAATTATTACTTTTTATATTGTGGAACTGGAACATTGTCTATGGGGAAAACTATTTGACTCTATCTCTTCCCTTGCCAACATCCTACATAGACGTGACAGCAGTTGCCATTGTTGCTGTTGTTGTTGAAGTTTTGTTGTTTTTGTTGTAGACAATATTTTGCCAGGTGTCCCGTTTTATGACAAAATTATGGCATTCGGCGTTGATAAATTTGCACGTTACACCTCGGCGATCGTTACCACAACACTTGTGTTGATTTTGTTGAGTTCGAATGAGGTTTACTGTTTGTGGGTAGTTTTCGTTTAAACCCCTTTGCTCCATCGTACGTTAGTTTTATAGCTTGACAAATAGGCTTCAACAGTAATGACGTCATTTCCCTCGTAATGACGCATAGTAACTAGTAACTGGTTCTAAACTATCTGAGCAATGTCGGACGCTCTCATGAAATATTTCTCCGACGAGAATAAAAGTGTATCCAGAGGAGAAAAACATTATAAATAGGATCATGTTTTGACTTTTATAATTCTGATCACATAACATATGAAAAGTTCTAGCCAGCATGGAGAATAAAAAGTACCGATTTTCTTTGTTTAGAACCGTTGCTCGCCGTTGCTGGGCGACTTGACATCAAACTATTGAATCCAATTCCGATAGCTCGTTGTAATGTTAGATTTGGTTCGGCGAGTATTTTCTTTGGATTTGTCTCATCGTTGATTGATCTGACTAGTTTTTCACACAGCCGGTTTTCCACCTGATCACCAAACCGACAATATTGTGGAGACAAAGATATTGACTCATTTAGGCACCTCTATTTGACAGTATTGTGACAGCTTTCTTAGTGCGGCCACAAAATCACCGATTGACTTCTCCTTCTTTATAATTCTTTTCTCAAATTCTGTCCTTGCTACGAATTTCTGTGGTTTTGGCTCAAAAAGATTTTGAAGTACTTGTCTTATCTCCTCGAATGTTTGGTCGGAAATGGAATTTGGTGTTACTAAATCTCTCAGTAAATTAAATGTTTTTGGGGATTATAGCTAAGATAAAGACAGCTTTCTTTGAAGATCCCCGTAAAAGCCTCCTAGGTCTACAGGATCAACCAAAAAAAAAAAAAAAAAAAAAAATACTGGGTAGCTGCAAATAGACTGCGGTCAAAACATACAAGAACAGCTGCCAACATGCACAAATGGGGGCTCCAAGAATCACCAACATGCCCAAAGTGCAACCAAGCACCACAAGATGCAAACCACCTCGTACTAGATTGCCCAGAGACAAAACTTGAAGGGGGATTTGAAACCATCAACAAATGTGATGATGACTTCCGAACCTGGATTGATACCTTGAACATAGAAGTGTCGCCGAACGATGCTACTACAAAGCTGAGGGACAAACTGTTCAATCTGACCGAAGCCGAAGGAAGTCATGATGATAAAATTTTCATAGAGTTGAGAAAAGTTGGTGATTTGCTGAGTTTACCTCGTCGCCAATGCAACAAGAACCCGATTTTTTACATCACACTTCCCTTCCTTACAATAAATTAGTGCCGCACGGGTTTTGGTTCTTGAGAACAGGAACACCAGGAACACAGCTCAACTAGGAACATTTACCAGGAACATACACCAGGAACACGTTCATGGTCACTGTTCCTGTGTCGAGTGTCAACAAAAAGATGTGATTTGGTGAGGAGAAGGGTGAGGCATAGATAACACAGCTATTACTATTAGTCTGTGGGGTGAGGAAGGGTTCAGTCTACGGGCGAAGAATAGGTGGAGATGGGCGGACGTCGTTATTGTTATGCTGTGTGAAGGCCTTGGCTGTGTCCGTGAATGCATGTGTGTGTGTGTGTGTGTGTGTGTGTGTATGTGTATGTGTGGGGAGAGAGAGAGAGAGAGAGAGAGAGAGAGAGAGAGAGAGAGAGAGAGAGAGAGAGAGAGAGAGAGCACGCGCGCAAACCAGCCTACGTCCCTCCCTCTCAGTCTGGAACCACAAACACGAGGAAGCACGCCGTACTACTGATGACATGACTGATACGAAACTCTTCGACCAGGAACAGGAACAACGCCACCAGGAACCCAATCGTAACAAGAACATGAAAATGTTCCGAATGCCCGGCGCTAACAATAATACAGAACAAAAGACTGATGTAAAAAAATTGGTTTCGATTTCATGGAAGTGTAAAACTGTCTATCCGAAGGACTGAATACATAGCTTGTGTAATTCATCTTCTGGTTTTAGAGTGATGGCATCTTATTTTCTAGTCTAAATATATGCCAGTCGTCGATAAAGATGAGTCCATCCGCGTTCTTATACGTCCCGTAATCTGCCTATACATCAAGCTACTAAAATTGTTATGCCACTTTATGATTAAATATAATATAACATATTCAATATTAGTGCTCTAAAGGACTGGTTACATACACACTTCCAAAGAATCTTGGAACCAGAAGATTAGAAGGTATGACGTCTCGGCTTATTTATTATTTGTCATATTTCAAAGACTTTTCCACACGGGATGGCGAGCTGAGTCGATGTGGCTTGTTGTTTTAATAAATTGTTTGATTTTGTGAGTTGTGTTCAGTTTAACCGAATAAGTAGACCCTATGTTAATAATAATAATGTTGAAAACTTATATAGCGCTATAACTCCGAGACACCGGACTCTAAGCGCTTAAATCACAAATTACTTTGGTTGAAAATACTCATTCACACACATAAACACAAGCACACACACACAAGCACACACACACACACACAAGCACACACACAGAAGCACACACACACACACAAGCACACACACACACACACACACACACACACACACACAGAAGCAACACACACAACACAAACTAGACCTAGCTCGCTTCCCATATCATCTAACTAATAAAAATCGAAACAGATTTGTTTTAAGCCAACGTTTAAAAGCAACGTTTAAAAATAGACAAAGATTCTTTTTCACGAATGCTCTGTGGTAAGGCATTCCAAACAGAGGGTCCGAAATGAGAAAAGGATCTCATTCCAGCAGTTTTCTAAATTCGATGGACAACTTGTTTGGTGGAATCACTGGCCGAACGTAAGGGGCGGGGTTTTGAATATCTTTCAATTAGTTCCGAAAGGTAGGACGGGGCAGTATTTTCGAGACAACGATACACTAAAACAAAGGCTTTGAATTTAATCCTTTTCTCAACAGGCAGCCAATGCAGGTCATGAAGCAGAGGTCTGGCAGAATCGCACCTACGTTTCATGTTTAAAACTTTTAGAGCACGCAAATGAGTAAAACAGCCTCAAAGATTAGGTCGTTACGTTCAAGAATGAAATAGATATCATTAAATATTATTTAAAATAAGCTTTTATACAGCGCAATATCCACTAAACGTGCTCATAGCGCTTTACAAAGGGTCCCTGGCCAACAGCAATACTTAACATGTAGGATGGGACATGACGCCCGTAAGGTGATTTTACTTTTTTTTTCGGACAGTGACAACTCTGTTAACGGCCAGGTACTCATTTTTCACACGAGTACGGTGAGAGAATGTGACTAAAGAACCTTTTCTAAGGAAACTATGTGCCGAGCGAGGCTCGAACCCAGGATTTTCTGACACGAAAGCGAGTTTCATACCAGTAAACCACACAGTCGTACTGCCATTATTGCTTGTATTGTAACTTGCTCATTATGGTTTAGTTCTTGAATATCGAAACATTCACCGTTTGAAATGAAGTTTTCATCTCAAAGGTAGAATGTAATTGATGGGAAATAACTGCGTAATTATTCTGGTAAGTGCAGGAATGACAGAGTTATATCCTCTAAAAGTAGAAAACGGTAAGGGCTGCCTGAAGGCAGCCCTTACCGTTTTCTGCTTTTCCGTTTTGATTCATTTGAGTTTTTTCGTTGATTCACTTGAATTATACTTCTGCTGCCATACCGTGTTTTTGGACCGTCCCCATCAGTGTTACCTAGTACTTTACTTAGGTATAGTGTTTATTTCTGTTTTATTTGTACTGCTATATGTTGCACTTTTTAAATATACTTTTCAGTTTATCAATCTAGTTTTATCCAACATTGCACTATCATCACCTTTTCATTACTCTCATATTTATATATTTATTTACACTCTTCTCCCCTACCAGTCTACCTCTTTTAGCACACTACCCCCCCCCCCCCCCCTCTCCTCATCATTTACATCTCAGCATTATTTTTCACCACACCCACGTTTTCAACCACTACCTCTCTCTTACCAGCAGTCTATCCCTCCCTTCCTTTCTCTCATTCACTCGCCTCTCCAGTTTACCTATACTTATTGATTACCTTACTCATCCTTTTAGCCTTTCGCCCTCTTTCCCTATTTTCACCATGTCTCATACATCTCCCAAGCAACTCTTGCGTTCTTCCTTACGGGACATTCGTACGTTTCTTTCCTCTTTCCCTATCCACCTATCTCAAGTAGGCTACACTCTCGCCCACGCCACCCTCTATAAAACTCGAGCTAGCAGCCACTTGACTTTCTTAATGTACTGCCTTAGGAAACGCACGGCCCCTAAAGGATTCGTTTCACATTTCCACCCTTCTTTAGGCTCTCTAACCTCATCCCAGTTCTCCCAGTTTCTGGAATTAGAATCCAAGTGTGCCATGCAACGACTTAGACTTACTACAGACATCCTTCGCAAACAGATATCCAAATTAACACACACCATCGACACATCCTCCACATGCTTGAGGCATCGTACTTATCATAATCATTTACTTTACAAAGCCATTAGGTTATTCATACATTTATGTAATCAACATTACCATGCATGCTTAAATTATGTCAAAACCAGTAAATTAGATGCTCTCTTTCCTAACAGAATTACACATCTTGACGATAACCTCCCTTCCCATTCGGCAACACTCCCATCGGTGGATTCACCCATTGAACCTTCCTCTGGCCCCACTGCTCTTAATGGCACCCATAACCAGCCAGTCACCATTGGTGGTTTGGGAGTCCCTCCAACAGCCGGGGACCAGTCTGGAAGCGATCAATTCACCCCACCCACCAGCGAACCCACCCACGTGATGGATAATGTTGGAGCTATCCCCCCCAGTAGGAACCACAACAACCACCGGCTGGTGGTTTCTGTCCCCCCGACCATCCAGTTGAGCAGTGCAGAGGAATCGGTCTTAAGGAAAGGTCTCAAGTTCATCCCACTGCGAAGAACGTCCGACCAGTCCCGCATTGAGTCGGATGTACGTCGCTTCATGCGTATTTTACGCTTGAAGTATCACTTCAAAGATGATGAACGTGACCATGACTATGACCGTGACCCTGAGGATCCGTTTGCCGCTTTCTCACGACGTAAAAGTAACTGGACTCCTAGTCCTGGCAAGTCCCCTACACTCGACCTGTTTATCCAGACTTGTCTTAGACAGATAGAGGCACTACGACCCACACCTATCAAGAGGTCTAACCTCACCCGTCTTGAATGGGCTGCCGTACGATCACTTAGATCACGTCGTGATATAGTGATCAAAGCGGCTGATAAAGGAGGGGCCGTAGTTGTTTGGGACGCTGAGCTCTATAGAGCTGAGGGTCACAGGCAATTGAGTGACCAGATATTTTATGAGAAAGTGACTTCGGACCCAACACTTGCTAACAACACCAGAGTCCACCAGACAATCCAGTCTTTGATATCGCAGGGAGAATTACCTAGTAGAGCAGAGGTCCTTAAACACGACCCCAGCGACCTAGGTAATCCATGTTTTTACATGCTCCCTAAGATACACAAGATCCGGGAATTGTCTGACACTCCACCTGGAAGGCCGATTGTGTCGGCTATCTCGTGCCCCACTGAGAAGGTATCGCAGTTCCTCGATGCGGTATTTCAACGTATAGTTCCCACCTTGCCATCGTATATCAAGGACACTAACCATGCTCTTGGTGTCATTGACGAAATTCGATTCCAGGATGAACGTCCACGGCTAATTTTCACCATGGATGTGAAGGCACTGTACACATCCATACCGCATCCTGACGGACTGCGTGCCATCAGGCATTTCGTCGACCGCCATCCATTACCAGGGATTTCCAGCAACAGCATTGTGAGGCTCACCGAACTTGTACTCACACTCAACACTTTTGAGTTCAATGATGTATTTTTCCATCAGATCTCAGGTGTTGCGATGGGCACCAAGATGGGTCCCTCATATGCTAACCTCTTCATGGGCTACCTTGAGGAAACCTTCTTCCATCAGTACAGTGGACCTGCCCCCGAGCTGTTCAAAAGGTACATTGACGACTGTTTCGGCATTACGTCATTGACCCACAGCCAGTTGAAAGGGTTCATCCTAGCGATGGACTCCTTCCACCCGTCCATAGAGTACACTTATGAGATTTCAACCTCTGAGGTGAACTTTTTGGACATCAAGGCTGTATTGACCAGCACGGGAGTACCGACCACTGTACACTACAAGGAAACGGACAGTCACAGCTACCTGCTCTATCGGTCATCCCATCCGGTGAGGTGCAAAGACTCCATCCCATTCAGTCAGATACTCCGCTTGCGGAGACTCTGTCTGGAAGATGATGAATTTGCGCTTCAACGTGATCGCATGCTCGATTTTTTTTAGGGCACAGGAATATCCCGAAAGGGTTTTGCTTAAGGCTGTCCGGAAAGCCAGCCTCGTGTCGAGAGAAGCAGCAATGAGGCCTCGCAATGCCAGGAAGCAGGAGACACAGCGTCCCATTTTAGTCCTCACGCATCACCCCCATGCCGATCAAGTGAGGAACATCCTATTGCAGAACTATGGGATCCTCCAGGCGGGCGAAGACACCCACAGAGTTTTCTCAGAACCTCCGTTGGTAGCATATCGACGGGATCGTAACCTGAGGGATCTCCTTGTCAGAAGCCGCCTGGAACCCATACCTAGGGATGGACCTAAAGCCAGATCGTGTATGCGACCCCGATGCAAGACTTGTGGGCACCTGTGGGAGTATGACAGAGTCAGCTTTCCAGACAAGATTTGGGACATCAGGCGGCCGTTTACTTGCACTGACCGTAATCTAGTCTATGCGATTACGTGCTCCCTGTGTGGGATTGCTTACGTTGGTGAGACCGGAAAGAGGCTGGGTGACAGATTCGTGCAGCACTTGCGTGACATATCGAACTGTGCAGACACAGCAGTGGCCAAACACTTCAATCTGCCAGACCACTGCGATGTACAGTGTGTGCGTGTGTGTGTGTGCTCAGTTTTTGCCATTCGGACACTTCCGCCCGTCGACGTAGGGAAACTCACCTGATCAAGTTGTTGGGAACGCTGACTCCACGCGGACTCAACACCAGGATTGACCACCACTAGATGTCAACGTCACCCATATTCATCACCACTGCTGCTCTCACTTCTGCCACTACAGCTACTGCTGCTGCTACTACTACTACTTCTACTACTACTACTACTACTACTATTACTACTACTGCTACTACTACTACTACTACTACTACTACTACTACTGCTACTACTACTACTACTACTACTACTACTACTACTACTACTACTACTACTACTACTACTACTACTACTACCACTACTACTACTACGACTACTACTACTACTGTTCATACTACTAAAAGTACAACTCTACCTACCTATCTATCTATCTATCTATCTATCTATCTATCTATCTATCTATCTATCTAGCTAGCTAGCTAGCTAGCTATCTATCTACTGATTATCCACCGATTAATAGTCATCTACCTTCCTAGCTCTCTCTCATTGTGTCCAATCATCCACTTTTTCATCCATTAATATACATATAGACCCAGCTATCACTCGGCTGTTTACTCGCCCTCTCTCACCTCCCCTCCACCCTTTCTCTCTCTCTCTCTCTTTCTTTCTTTCTTTCTTTCTGTCTTTGTCCCCCCCTCCCTCTTTCTCCCTCCCCCCCTCTCTCTCTCTCTCTCTGATTCCCCCTCTCTACCGGTCCGCCTCAAACCAACCCCCCCCCCGCCCCCCCTTTTTTTTTTTAATTTTTATTTTAATTTTTTTTCTTTTATTAATTTCTCTCTCTCTCTCTCCCTTCTCTCCCCTCTTTTCTGACCATCTACCTACCTATCTGCCTATCCATCTATCTATTTATTGGTGTATTCCACTTTACTATCGCATCGTTCCTTTGCGAAGATTCGACCTTCGCTCATCCAACAAACCCCCCCCCCCCCCCCCCCCCCCCCCACCTCCGCCGTGACCCTTTCACCTCGCCCCCTCCACCCTACTGTTCCACTACAGCGTTCTACTACTACTACTACTACCAATATGTCTTTTATCTTCCATTATAGTCTGGAAAGTTCTGTTCCCTGACGCTGACCTTTGCTTATCAATTAGATCACCCCCCTGGGGCACCCTATCCTCTACCCACGCCACGCTAACATTTCATTCATACTGCAACCACCATTGAGTACAGACGATACAAGTTATTTTTCATTATATTTTATTTGTTTTCCACGTTTATTTGTGTATTGTTGTGCTGACGAAGGGTTTGTACCCGAAACGTCCATTGTCTGTTTTGTTCCCATACGAAGCCTTTCCATTTTCACTCTTTCGTTAGTTATATCCTCTGTATTGTTCAGGGTTGCCAGATTATTTTTCAACAAAATGCCAGGGGAAGACTCAAAAAATGCCAAAACACTCAAAAAAAATGCCAAAGTCTGTTGACTCCCACCCCCACTAAGAAAACTACTCACTTTTGATAGACAATTTACTATCATATCCTGGTGGCTTGCGTGTTTTCTTTTCTTTTTCTTTTTTGTTTTTTTTGTTTTTTTTTTGAATTATACTAAATTTCCTGTTGGGGTAATTATTTACCTACTGACTACTAAGTGGAGTGCTAAACCACTACACCAAGGTTGGATTTTAAGAATGAAAAAGAAATGTGAAGATGTTTGTTTTTACGCGTTTAGAAATAATTAAGAAAATGTGTCATTTGAAGTATAATATACAAGAAAAGAAAATGCCAAATGAAAATGCCAAATGCCAAATGATTTTTCTAATGCCAAACTGTTTTCAAAAATGCCAGATTTTTGGAATCTGGCATTTAAAATGCCAAACTGGCAACCCTGGTATTGTTCCCTTGTTTTGAAGAGTGAATGCCCTTGATTGTTTATTCCTGTTTGATGTGTGAAACTTCTAATATTGCCAGGTTGGCGGATTTTCCGCCAAATAGGCGGGGGCGAGGGAAAAATGGCCTGGCGGATGGCGGATTTTTGATCACTTGTTTACCCTTTATTAAAGTAAAATTATGGCAAACAATTCTAATCGTTTCCTCTTCCCAACATCCCCCCTAAACTGACCTTTAGAGAATCTTGAGGCTGAAATGAATCCAGTCCATGGTGTGATTTTGGGGGATATCAACCCCGAATCTACTAGCCTTGAAAAAGAAATAGTTGTAAATAGGTGAGTAGACATAGTTGTAAATAAGTGAGTAGCGTTTGGTAACACAATTTTTATTCTGAGACAATACACTATTGTTGATTATAAGTGTTTTAAAATCAAATGGCGGATTTTGGGAAATGTCGCAGGTGAAGTAGGAAAAAAGTTGACGGATTTCTGGCATAATGTCGTCTGTCTTTACTATGTGGCGTCAAATAGTGTTTAGTTGATTTTTCCCAAAAATATCTGGCCACTTCTTATATTGTTTACTTTCCTACTATTGGAGTAACAGTAATAGTCACTTCGTCTTTTTATTATTAAAATTAAACATCTAATCTTATCTTTCGCTTGTCGTTGGCATTCCTTTCTTTTTAACAAAGTAAGATCGTAACATCCTCACATCTTACAACAATAATCTAGATAGAGGTTCGTTTTGTTTAGTTTGACCTATAACTATAAGTAGGCTGACGTTATTGACAGTGATAGACTTTTAATTTTGTCTGTCGTCTGTCACTGAAATATTATCAGTAGAGACGCTCGTGTCTTCCACGGAGTGATATTAATATTTAGATAATATTAATTAATATTCTCATTTTCTCTCCAGTCTCTGCCATTTTCTCTTCGTTTTCATTCTCTCTCTCTATATATATATGTCTCTCTCTCTCTCTCTCTCTCTCTCTCTCTCTCTCTCTCTCTCTCTCTCTCTCCCTCCCCCTCTCTCTCTCTCTCTATATGTCTCTCTCTCTCTCTCTCTCTCTCTCTCTCTCTCTCTCTCTCTCTCTCTCTCTCGTCATTTTATCTTCTCTCAGGCCTGTAAATTTGCCGGCAATGCTCCGCCGAAAATAAATAAATAAATAAACAAATTCAAGGGAGAAAGAGGAAGGGCACTTTTACTCAGTCATCCTCCCATGGCCCTAAGAGTAAGAGTAAGAGGGCCAAGTAAAGTACACCAACATGCTTCATCTCCACACCTTCCCTTTAGCAACTTTGAAGCCAGCTTCATGGTGAATGCTGTCCTGTATGTGGGATTTAATAATAATGTTTTAGTTTTAAGGCTCTTTTTGTCCTAAGTATACTTTTTCATTTTGTTTCACAGCCTATTGAATTGGTAAAATTCTAAGAAAATATTCCGAGAAATGAGGATCTTTGCTCATGTTTATATTGAAAACAGAGTGTCTACGTACACGGTAACAGGGCACTTAGCCTCAGGATCTATGTACAGGGTAAGATATAGACTAACCTTGTACCGTGCTTTGGGAGGGAGGGGCGTGGGGGGGGGGGGGGGGGGGGGCATTGAACTTGGTGCACGGTAACTTATGACCTTGATTCCCCCCCCCCCTTGTGTGTGTGTGTGTGTGTGTGTGTGTGTGTGTGTGTGTGCATCTGTGTGATAGGCATCCTGATTAAATTGGGCAAATAGAGAATCTATAGTTTGGTGTATTAGACACCCACTACCCGATGTCTTGGTTTTTAGTCCATTAGCCTAGGCCTAGTGAGAGACAAATCCTACATGTATTTGCAAACCGAGCAGACAGTTTTCGTTTTCCATGATTTGCAAAGGGGAAGGGATGTCACTATGACAAGAGAGAGAGAGAGAGAGAGAGGGCATGGCGGAAGATGAAAGAAACAGTGGGTCGCCTGATGACAGAGATCAAAAGGGTCAAGGACCTTGCCAGTTGGTGAAACATCTACTATTTACGTTTAAATGCCAATGATTGATCTTGTTGCACAAATGTTTTACGTGAATTGTTCCTTTTAAATAATAAATAAAACAAGTAGCAGAAAATCCATATTTGAGCTGTTTAATAGTTGGATCTAAGTCAGTGATAGTTTGCAGTGAAGTATCTCCATCTTGTAGCATTTGGTTTCAGTCAAGTGCATGCCTCAGGTGTGTGCCCATTGTTCACGATTTTTAAAGTCTGCTTGCAGTTGAATTTGGTGATTTGATGTGCCTATAGAGAAGACAGTCATCTGCAAAGAGCCTTTTTTTAGATACTACAGCTTGTGGGAGGTAAATTATGTGACAGAGGAAGAGTATTAGACCTAGAACTGTCTCTTGTGAACCTCTCAAGTAAACTTGATAGAATGATCATGATGGACCTTCGACAACAACTCGCTGTGTTCTTTGTGTCAGAAATGATGAAAGCCACTTTTTTGTGGATATTACCTTTTATGTAATAACCTTTTAATTTATAGAGGTGTTTGTTGTTTGGGACTGTGTCAAATGCTTGCTTAAGTCTCAGATGTTTGGGTCAGTTTGCATTGTATTGTCAAAAGATTACACAATTTCATGCATTGTTATAATTAGTTGGCTTTCACACAAATGTCTGAACTCATGTCGAGATGTTAACCTGTTTGTTTCAATATGTTCCATTATATGATGGCATAGTATATTATGTTCCAATATTTACAAGAGTCACATGTCAGAGATGCAAGCCTGTAGTTTGGTGCAACATGTTTACAGCCTTTATTGAGAACTGGTGTTATATTTGCGTGTTTCCTCATTTTTTTTTTGGATGATTCCATATTTGAGTTTGAGGGACAAGTTAAATTTTTTTGTTATCGCAGGCGCAAGTTCTATTGCATAATGTTAGTAGGATATGATTTGGGATGCTGTGTGGTCCACTTGCTTTCTGCTCTTGTATGTTTCTAAGTAGCTTCAGCACTCCGCTGAAACCTATGCCAAAATTCTGACATCCTTTTTAAATCCAACTTCTGGCACATGCTCTGAAATCTTTCTTGTTTTCTTTTCAGATATTTCGGGAAACAGATAAACATTTATAGAAAATGCTGCCCCGTGCAAGAACTACAAAAATGTTATTATTGAATATCGGGAAAAGCATGACGGGCCAGCGAATCAATATCTGCTTTCGTATGTGCTCAGTGTCGGCTAAAACAACCCCCTGTCTAGTGGATGAAATAAAGTCTGATCAAACACCAGCAAAGCCATTTGAGGCCATTCCAGGTCCCACTGGTATTTACAACTTACCTTACATCGGATTCCTTTTCCATCTGAAACCGTTTACTGAATACACAACTGGGACTGTAGACCTTCTATTACAGGAGATGTATAAAAAGTACGGCTCAATATTCAAAATTCGGTTAAGCCATCCATCTGTTATTATCAGTGATCCCAAAGACGTGGCCCAAATGATGCGGAACGAGGGGAAGTATCCACTCAGGCCTAACTTTGAAATTTTTGATGTCTACTACAGGCGTACAAAGAGGCCACGCAATATTACAAATACAATAGGCCCAGAATGGTGGGAACTCCGAGCGCCAATGCAGAGAATATTAATGAGACCCGGACAGCTGTCCCAGTATCTTCCAATGATGAATGGCGTTGCGGATGATTTCATGAAGATGGTGACCCGTGGAAACATGGAAAACTACACAGCCGAGGAAGCTTTTATGGCATACGGAGCCGAAAGTGCCGGCACAGCCATCTTTAACAGAAGGCTTGGATTCTTAGATGAGATTCAGACTGAAGAAACGAAGTCACTTAAAGCAGCATGGGATTTGTTTGATATACTGTACACGACTACAATTGGGAAATCTATTGCCTTCAGGTTTTACAAAAGCAAAAATTACAAATCATTCGAGTCCGCTAAAGGTAGATTTTCTGATTTGTCCCTGAAATATGTAAGAGAGGCCAAGGAGAAAATCAACCTAAATGAAATGGATGGCAAATCTGTTTCTGATGAGCGAAATATGATTAGGTCATTACTCAATTACACAACAGAAGACAAAGTAGCATTGATCATAGATGGCGCTTTCACAGCTTCAATGGACACAACAGCATCTGTGATGCATGTTGTCTTGCACACACTGGCCAAGCACCCAGATAAGCAGGACAAACTTCGAGACGAAATTCAAAACGTTCTCGGTAAAGAAGAGGATAAGACTTATGTAACGCAAGAACATTTTGATAAAATGCCTTATTTGAAAGCTTTTGTGAAAGAAGTTTACAGGTTTAGAAATATTTTTCCTTTTGGACCTGCGAGGGTTTTGCCAGTGGACGTTGTATTAGGGGGATACAATGTACCAGCCGGTGCCACGATCTACATGTACAATGCCATAGCTTGTCGTGACGAAAACGTTTTTGAAAATCCTCACGTTTTCATGCCAGAACGTTGGCTGCGACAAAATAAACAAGGACCTGACGTAAAAGGAGATTCAAAAAGTAAAGCTGATAGTGACAGTAGTTGGGCTTTGCTTCCTTTTGGAATGGGACCCAGAGGATGCCCTGGAAGATGCCTCTTTGAACAGGAGTTGTTTCTCATTGTCACAAAACTGCTACATAAGATGAAAGTTGGTTTGGCAGCGAAAAGTGTGGACACGGAGTTTGAATATCGACTTTTATTGAAACCTGTCAAATCACTCAAGTTTACTTTTACCCCTTTGGATACGAAATAGAATTCAAGCTGGAACATATCAGCTTCAGGTCTTCAGGGTTTTAAGTCATATTTAAAGGTCCATTAGTCTCTCACTGGGAATTCAGTAATCTGTTATAAAACAAACTAATGTCACTGGGTGGGGTTCCTGACCTCCCATAGTTGGCAGGGATGTACTTACTGTGTCTTCTATCCCACTGTATCTGTTTTCCAACATGCTTTTTGTCTTTGTCTTGGAATGAGATAACTTGTTTGTTTTTGTTTTTCCAGGCCCTGGCTGGGAGGGAAACAGTCAAATGTAAAGTCATAGTTTTGGGGATTATATTTTTTGTCTTATAAATCATCTCTCTGTTGTGCACTTTATTATATATTGTTTACATATTATTAATAATATATGATTTGTAAGCATTTAAGTGTATCCCTCTTAGTCTTAGTCGGGACCTGTGCTTGTCTGGATGAGACTTTTAGATGATCTCAAACTAAGTACTTTGATAGTGTGCTCTTGGAATCTACATCTGTTTCCTATTTGAACAAATTTCTCTTTGCCTTACCATTTTTTGGGTGCTTTAATTATAATTCTAGAACCTTTTGCCATCCCATTTTATTCCTATTTACTGGCGCTGATATGACCTTAATGTGTTGCAAGTGCTGTAAAACCCTTAAAAAACAAAACATAAAAAACCCAAACAAACTATTGTCAAGGATGTGACTTAACACGGCGATGCCAAACTTACGTTTTAAAAATTCGTATTTTTACACATTTTTGCTCATTGCACACATTTTGCAATTATTTTGTAAAAATTATTATTTAAGCATTGTTAACAATCATACACTCTGTTAATTTTATTAAACACTTTAATCTCTTTGCTGACCTGGACGTTCATATAGGAAGTTCAATATAGTAGTATCTGGGTTCATGTAAGCTTTATATATATGGATTCTAAATAACAATGTGAAATTGAATGTAAGCTATTCAATATATGAAAAAATAAAATGGACGTTTCAGGTTTCCCTTTTATCAACAAAACAGAATGAATGAAACACTACAGACGAATGAGATAATGTGGTAGTGGCGTTTTAAAGATGAATAAACAAAAAATTGGATGAGCAGGAAATTGTATGCTCTTTTGTAAGGAAGCATGAATTAAACTAGAACAATAGATATTGCATCTATTGTGTCCATTTTATCTGTTGTTGTATTATATTGAATTGAATTTCACATTGTTATTTATTTCTTCGAGCTTCGAGCTGCACCATATACATTATATGTGTATTCTGGAAGTTGATACCATTTACATTCTCTATATAAAGATTTAATTTATTTATTCATGAATTTAAATGATCTATTATAACATCCCTAGTATGGTCTAATAGCCCATTTTCAAATTTAGGGCTATTTATCGTTTTGCAAGATTGTACGCATTGTATGCATTTTCTCTAGATGTTACTCATTTTGGATGTCCATTGTACACAATGTCATGGCCAGGCGAAATTCCTATTTTTTGTCTCAAATTCCTATGTTTATGTGCTCTGATTCCACTTTTGGAATGTGAAGGGTTGGCAGGTCTGCTATTGTCTCAAAATAATATTGTGTCAGGCAAGATCAAACCTCTGAAAGTAAATTTTA
The DNA here is from genome assembly GCF_034508935.2 of Berghia stephanieae. Lineage (NCBI taxonomy): Eukaryota > Metazoa > Mollusca > Gastropoda > Nudibranchia > Aeolidiidae > Berghia > Berghia stephanieae. The sequence goes on along the minus strand of NC_088368.1, from coordinate 43,094,308 downwards.
CAATTAAAAGGTTGAGGTACAGGAATTAACTAGTTGATATTTGACCAATCAAAACATGGGATTTGTGACACACCTTCACACTGCTCGGACAAACATAGTTGGTTGTTTATAAACAAAATCACTGGGTGGGGTTCCTGACCTCCCATAGTGGGCAGGGAGGTACATACTGTGTCTTCTATCCCCTATATCTGTTTCCCAACTTGCTTTCCGTCTTTGTCTTGGAATGAGATTACTTGATTTTGTCCAGGCCCTGCCCTATACCCTAGCTGAGAGGGAAACAGTCAAATGTATAGTTATTTGGGAGATGATATTTTTTTCCCTTGTCCATCGTCTCTCTGTTATGCAGTGTATTGTTTTGTTTACATAGTATATATAATTTGTAAACATTTGAGTGTATCCGTCTTAGTTGGGACCTATGCTTGTGAATGAATGAGACTTTTAGGTGATCTCAAACTAAGTACTTTGATAGTGTGCTCTTGGAATCTACATCTTTCCTATTTGAACCAGTTCCCCTTTGTTTGACCTTTTCTTGGGTGCTTTAATTGTAATTTTAGAACTTTTTACTATCCCATATTCTCCCTTTTTACTGGCGCTGATATGACCTGAATGTGTTGCAAGCGCCGTAAAACCCTTAAAAACCAAACCATAAACAAAATCATGAATGAAATTGACTTCTATCTCTCTGATCGTTGTTATTGTTTTTATTCCACCAAATGGGTGGCTATTTATCACACGATTTTCTCCATCATATTATAAACGTGTAAGTTTCTATATAGATTCTGTGTTGGTTCTATTGATCAAGCGGTAGAACAGTGGGTATTTTACTTAAATACATACCATCGATTGTAAAGCCTGTGTAGTTTGCTACGTTTACCAATCAATGTCATTTTTTACATTATGACAATTGTTTCTTGAGGCATCGTTATCTAATTGTCTATTTTGAGCTATTTCCAATTTGTATGGAAGTGTCTTTATTCCCACTATAGCAAACGGAAATCGATTATTCCCAATGTTCATATCCTTTGCTTGACATTCAATTCCAGTACCTTTCTCAACCCGATATGATATACCTCGGAGGTTTCACTCCTCGCTGGTCTCCCTAATAACAGAATAAACAAGCTCCAGAGAGTACAGGATTGTGCGGCTAGGATAGTTCAGGGAAAATCTCATTACGATGATACAAAGGATATATATGCTTCGAACCCTCCACTGGCTGCCAGTCCGGGCTAGAATTGAATGCAAAATAGCCCTTGTCTGCTTTGGTGTATTTGAGTCTTCTGTCCCCCTCTACATTTAACGCTTACTCCCACCGTACATACCTCTGAGAAATCTTAGATCCCACGATTCAAAATTGTTAGCATCTCCTAAAACTTAACTTAAGTATTTTGGTGATAGGTCCCTTATGAAATTCGGACCCACATTTTGGAATGATTTCCCTCAATCTGTGAAATTCTCGAGCTCAATAGACATTTTCAAAAAATCCATGAAAACACATCTGTTCAGGAAATATTTACTTAATTGAATTTTAAATGTATTGTATGTGACTTATTGATGATGTTTTGATGACCTTTTTATGCTCTTAATTGTTTTGATATTTTGGTTTAATTGGACTTGCAACATTATTGTTACCTGGATAAACAATGTCCTTTATTATTAAAATTTTTTTAAATTTTTTTAAAGCGCTTTTTTTTTACGAAGGCGCTATAGAAATATGCTTATTTATTATTTTATGTAATGGAAATACTCTCAAACCAATGTATACTTTATTACAGGTCTGATAACTCAAATTAGGACCTTATTGTTGTAATGGAAATACTCTCAAACATACGGGTACTTTATTACAGGTCTGATAAGCCAAATTATAACCTCATTGTTGTATTGGAAATACTCTCAAACATACGGGTACTTTATTACAGGTCTGATAAGCCAAATTATAACCTCATTGTTGTATTGGAAATACTCTCAAACATACGGGTACTTTATTACAGGTCTGATAAGCCAAATTATGGCCTCATTGTTGTATTGGAAATACTCTCAAACATACGGGTACTTTATTACAGGTCTGATAAGCCAAATTATGGCCTCATTGTTGTATTGGAAATAATCTCAAACATACGGGTACTTTATTACAGGCCTGATAAGCCAAATTATGGCCTCATTGTTGTATTGGAAATACTCTCAAACATACGGGTACTTTATTACAGGTCTGATAAGCCAAATTATGGCCTCATTGTTGTATTGGAAATACTCTCAAACATACGGGTACTTTATTACAGGTCTGATAAGCCAAATTATGGCCTCATTGTTGTATTGGAAATACTCTCAAACATTCTTCTTCTAGGTTCCATGCCTGGTCCAGGCTTCGGATACTGCATGAATTATCTCTCTCCATTCCTCCCTGTCTCTTGCCTTTTCAAACAGCTCTTGGATTGTTAGGCTGGTGAAGCCCTTCAGTTGGTCTATGAGTGTTTTTCTTTGTCTCCCCCGGGCGCGTTTACCAGGTATTTTTCCACAACTTGCCAGGTATTCATTCTTATCTTTCCTTACTATGTGTCCGAAAAAGGATAGTTGTCGATCCACTATTAAGGGCATTAGTTTCCTTTGTTGGTATGTTTGTTTTAGCACTTCTTCGTTCGTTTTGTGTGCAGTATACGATATTCTCTGCATCCTTCTCAAGCACCACATTTCAAAAGCTTCAATGTTCTTTTGTGTTTCTGCATTTGTAGTCCAGCTTTCGCATCCGTATAACAAGATTGGCCACACGTAGCACTTCAAGACTCGGAATCTAATCCCGAACGACATCTGTTTGTTTTTCAAAATGTTTCCCAGGTCCATGAAGGCCTGTTTGGCTTGAGCTATTCTTGCTCGTATGTCTCGGTTACATCTTCCATCTGTTGTCACTATTGAACCTAGGTATTTAAAACTTTCTACGTTGGTAAGTTGCTCGCCGTGAATCGTTATATTGCAGGTGTTGTTGTTTTCGGGGTTTTTCTGTATTACCATGCATTCCGTTTTGGTGATATTCACTTCCATTCCCTTGGCTTCACTATCTACTACCACTTTGTCAACAATCTTTTGAAGTTGGATTTCTGATGTTGCAATGAGTACCGTATCGTCTGCGTATCTTATATTATTTATGTTGTGACCTCCCACTTTTATTCCCTCCATATTATTTATGCCCCTCATGATTGTTTCTTGGTATAGATTAAACAGATCTGGTGAGGCAACACACCCTTGACGGACTCCTTTCTTAATAGGAATGGAATTTCCTGTAGAGTTTCCGATTTTGATAGATGCCTGCTGGGTGTAGTATAATGTTTGCATGAGTCTGAGGTCTTTCTCATCAGCGCCAATGGAGTGCAGTTGTTTTAGTATTTCTTCGTGGCGTACTCTATCAAAAGCTTTTTTGTAGTCGACAAAACAGAGGTATAGTGGGGTCTGAACCTGTATAGCTCTTTCACTTAAAACACGGAGGAGGTATATTGCGTTCCTTGTCCCTCTGTTATTGTTCTTCTGCGATTTCGGGGTTAATCTTATTCCTTAGCCTGTTGATAATTATACGCAACAGTATTTTGTTGATGTGGCTTATTAAACTTATAGTTCTAAAATTTTCGCATCTGACTGCACCTGCTTTCTTTGGTATTGCTATGAAAATAGAGTTACAGAGATCTTCTGGAATTTTCCCAGTATTGTATATATTGTTGAATAATATGTGAAGTTCATCAATTGCTAGATCTCCTAGGCTTTTTAATACCTCTACAGATATTTCATCAGGGCCTGTTGCTTTACCATCCCTCATTCGTTCCATGGCATGTTCAATTTCACTTTTGGTGATGTTTGGTCCGCTTAATGGTTCTTTGAATTTCAGTGGTGGTTCATTTCTATTTGGATCATTGTACAGTTTGCCTATGTATTCTACCCATCGGCTTTCTATATGTTGTTCTTCAAATAGCAGTTCCCCTTGTTTGTTTTGGATACAACTTCCTGCTGCTTTGCTTTTCCTTTTCCCTGATAGTTCTTTTATTCTTTGGTGAGCTTGTTGGGGGTTGGGTTTGTATTCTCTTTCGATTTCGCAGCATTTCCAGTCTAGATAGTTCTCGTGTGCCTCGATGCATTTGGATTTAATGTGGTTGTTCAATGTTTGGTATTCTGCAGACCCTCTGTTGCATTTTCGTCTTTCTTCAAATAGGTTTAGAATTTCATTTGTCATCCATTCCTTTTTGCTGTTTATTTGAGCTATTGGTAAATGCTTTTCTGCAGTTGCTTTGACACACTCTCAAACATAAGGGTACTTTATTACAGATATGATAACCCAAATTATAACCTCATTGTTGTAATGGAAATACTCTCAAACATACGGGTACTTTATTACAGGTCTGATAAGCCAAATTATGGCCTCATTGTTGTATTGGAAATACTCTCAAACATACGGGTACTTTATTACAGGTCTGATAAGCCAAATTATGGCCTCATTGTTGTATTGGAAATACTCTCAAACATACGGGTACTTTATTACAGGTCTGATAAGCCAAATTATGGCCTCATTGTTGTATTGGAAATACTCTCAAACATACGGGTACTTTATTACAGGTCTGATAAGCCAAATTATGGCCTCATTGTTGTATTGGAAATACTCTCAAACATACGGGTACTTTATTACAGGTCTGATAAGCCAAATTATGGCCTCATTGTTGTATTGGAAATACTCTCAAACATACGGGTACTTTATTACAGGTCTGATAAGCCAAATTATAACCTCATTGTTGTAATGGAAATACTCTCAAACATACGGGTACTTTATTACAGGTCTGATAACCCTAATTATAGCCTCATTGTTGTATTGGAAATACTCTCAAACATACGGGTACTTTATTACAGGTCTGATAACCCAAATTATGGCCTCATTGTTGTATTGGAAATACTCTCAAACATACGGTACTTTATTACAGGTCTGATAAGCCAAATTATGGCCTCATTGTTGTATTGGAAATACTCTCAAACATACGGGTACTTTATTACAGGTCTGATAAGCCAAATTATGGCCTCATTGTTGTATTGGAAATACTCTCAAACATACGGGTACTTTATTACAGGTCTGATAACCCTAATTATGGCCTCATTGTTGTATTGGAAATACTCTCAAACATACGGGTATTTTGTTACAGGTCTGATAAGCCAAATTATGGCCTCATTGTTGTATTGGAAATACTCTCAAACATACGGGTACTTTATTACAGGTCTGATAAGCCAAATTATGGCCTCATTGTTGTATTGGAAATACTCTCAAACATACGGGTACTTTATTACAGGTCTGATAAGCCAAATTATGGCCTCATTGTTGTATTGGAAATACTCTCAAACATACGGGTACTTTATTACAGGTCTGATAAGCCAAATTATGGCCTCATTGTTGTATTGGAAATACTCTCAAACATACGGGTACTTTATTACAGGTCTGATAAGCCAAATTATGGCCTCATTGTTGTATTGGAAATACTCTCAAACATACGGGTACTTTATTACAGGTCTGATAAGCCAAATTATGGCCTCATTGTTGTATTGGAAATACTCTCAAACATACGGGTACTTTATTACAGATCTGATAACTCAAATTAGAACCTTATTGTTGTAATGGAAATACTCTCAAACATACGGGTACTTTATTACAGGTCTGATAAGCCAAATTATGGCCTCATTGTTGTATTGGAAATACTCTCAAACATACGGGTACTTTATTACAGGTCTGATAACTCAAATTATAACCTCATTGTTGTATTGGAAATAATCTCAAACATACGGGTACTTTATTACTAGTCAAATAACTCAAATTGTTATAAAATAAATAACATTTTAAAATAAAACTCCCTTTATTCATCCCAAAGGGGAAATTTGTCTCCAGGGTTGGTTCACTGTTGCATAATACTAGGTACTACAAGAGATAATCTATAAATCGTTGAAATGGAGTTTTCTTACTATGTATATTAATGCAGTATTCTTAAAGGGAAAACAGTTTTTAAATTTTGAAAATCCATAAATGAATAAATCTTATAATTTTTTTGCATGAAAAATAAACATAAATGCCATGTAAGACTATTGGCCACGAATGGCAGATGCCATAATATATAACGAATACATTTTGTCATAGAGCTTTCATAATATGACATTTTCTAATACTATGAGATCATAAAAATACTTGATGCCATAAAGCTTTTATATATTCTATATCGTTTCTATTATCTCTATTATTTTATATATTCTAATACTATGAGATCAGACAAATTCTTGATGCCATAGTAATATATAACGAATACATTTTGTTATAGAGCGTTTATACGACTTTTTCTTATACTATGAGATCAGACAAATTCTTGATGCCATAATAAAAGACGAATACTTTTTGTCAAATATTTTCATATGGTATTTTCTAATACTAGGAGATCAGACAAATTCTTGATGCCATAATAAAAGACGATTACTTTTTGTCAAAGATTTTCATATGGTATTTTCTAATACTAGGAGATCAGACAAATTCTTGATGCCATAATAAAAGACGAATACTTTTTGTCAAATATTTTCATATGGTATTTTCTAATACTAGGAGATCAGACAAATTCTTGATGCCATAATAAATAACGAATACCTTTTGTTTTAGAGCTTTTTTATAACTTTTTCTAATACTATGACATCAGACAAATTCTTGATGCTATATATGATAAGAACATTTTATTAAAGATCTTTCATATATGACATTTTCTTTTCCTTTGTTGTCAGACGAATGTTAGATGTCATAATAAACTGGGTGGGGTTCCTGACCTCCCACAGTGGGCAGGGAGGTAGTTGATGTATCTTATATCCCGTTTATCTGTTTTCCAATTGCTTTCTGTCTTTGTCTTGGAATGAGATTACTAAGTCTTGTCCTGAATCTGACCGGAGTCCTTCGCTAGGACTGGGTGGGGTTCCTGACCTCCCATTGTGGGCAGGGGGGTACATTCTGTGTTTTCTATCCGCTTATATCTGTTTTCCTGGGTGGGGATCCTGACCTCCCATAGCGGGCAGGGAGGTACATACTGCGTCTTCTATCTGTTTCTAACATGCTTTCTGTCTTTGTCTTGGAATGAGATTACGTGTTTGGTTTTGTCCTGGCCCTGGCGGGAGTCCTGGCTGGGAGGGAAACAGTCACATTATTGTTTTGGGAGATGATATTTTTTTCCTTGTTAATCATCTCTCTGTTATGTATTATTATATTTGTTATTTTGAATGTATAATGTAAGGATTTGAGTGTATTCCTCTTTGTTGGATTTTGTGCTTGTCCGGATGAGACTTATAGGTGATCTCAAACTATGTACATTGGTGGTATGCTCTTGGAATCTACATCTGATCCCTTTGTTCCCAGTTCCCCTATGTCTTACTTTTTCTTGGGTACTTTAATTGTAATTGTAGAACATTTTTACTATCCCATTTTCTTCCTTTTTACTGCCGCTGATACAACCTAAATGTGTTGCAATCGCCGTAAAACCCTTAAAAACAAAAAAACAAAATCGAAATGCACCCTTCTTTTTAAATTGGCTAATTTAACTCAATTTACATGACATAACACTACATAATTTTTAAAATTAAAATTTGATATACTTGAAAAAAAATAGGCATATTCCATTCTTTGTTTGGAGTAAATTTCCAGTTTTTAAGATATATCGTATTATCATAAGCCATTTTTGTGAACGCTGGAAAATCTATTTTCCTAAGTTTTATGTAATTTTTTTTTGGTGATTTTGTTCGCTTGTATTTATTTATTTTTTTTCTCATACAAATACTTCTTTGATATAACCAGTTTTCTACTAACGTTCCAATAGCATATTCATGTTTGGATATTTTATGCCATTTTGTTGGGGTTTTTTTTTCGGTCCTTTTAAGGATTTAATCCAAGAAAAATGATCTTGCCGAAGTGAACTGAACTCGTTTTAGATTTTGATAAATTAAAAGCAAATCATAGATGTTATTTATTGTTCGAGTTTGATCATTTAAATTTTGTTTGTTCGTGTTTTGTTGAGATCTGTTTTAAATACAGGGTTTCCCCAAAATGTATACTGTGGGATTTTATCAGATGTAATTAAAATGCAGTTTAAAAACAATACAATGGTTAAAAATATATTTACATTTATAAAATAATTAAATGTATTACTGGGTTTGGGTTCCTGACCTCCCATAGTGGGCAGGGAGGTACATTCTGTGTCTTCTATCCCCCTATATCTGTTTTCCAACTTGCATTCCGTCTTTGTCTTTGAATGAAATTACTTAGTTATGTCCTGGCCTTTCAGCCATCGTCAGGACTGTGTATTACATGAGTTTGGCTTTTTGGGTGTTGTTGCTTGTTGAAGTGGTTCCGTATGTTTGTAGTTGATTAGTAGATGTTTTCGTCTATGTGGGCAGCTGTTGTACATCTGATTTTTCGTGTTGAGTGCGGCTTCATGAGGGTGTTTGATTATAGTATATTTTCTTCCAGGCATAAGCTACATTGTTTTGATGATGTCGCTTTAGATATAATTTTCCATGAAATGCTGTGGTCTAGTTTGTTGTCTTTTAATTTCCAAATATTATGTTCGCTGAGTTTTGTGGCATTTGTTTTTGTTGGTGTTTCTAAAGGTTGAGGTGTGGAGATTGTATCTTGTTTTGAAATTATTTTTCTTTAGTCCTAGACTCTACATATTTTTCCTGCTTGTTTATTTTTGTTTCGGTGACTGTGGCTTGGTAAATTAAACTTGATTCTAAACGTTGTTTATTTCACGGGCAATGCTCCTTAATTTCTGCAGTTGCATTTTCTGGTGGGCAGGATTTGTTCTTGTCGGTAGTTTTAAAATATTTTTTTTGTTGTGGCTTGAAATTATTTGTTCTATGTTGCGCATACAAGAGTAGTTTATTTTTATGGTATTCTTGTTGATAAATTTTATGTAGCTTGTGGTTTTTTGGAAAGTGTGTATCAATTAACTTCAGGAACTGCTGTCCAATGGTTGTGCTGACGTTTTTGTCGAAAAGTGAGTTGAACCAAGTATGTCGTTTTCCTGTTTTGCGTTCTTCACTTGTGTGTTGAGGTTTATAGGAGAGAGAGAGAGAGAGAGAGAGAGAGAGAGAGAGAGAGAGAGAGAGAGAGAGAGAGAGAGAGAGGGGGGGGGCGTCTGTGTATTCAAATGGTGTGTTGTATCCGCTTTTTGTGAGTGCTTCTTTGTAGGGGGTGGCTGCGACGATGAATCTCTCTGTTTTTTTCCCCCGAAAGTTTGCTCAGCCGCAGTGCTATGTTTTTTGGTATGTTTTCAATGACGGAACGAGGGTGGTTGCTGTTTTTATTTATGTAGCTAATGGTGTTATTTGGTTTTCTGAACGGTTGGAATGAATTGGATTTTATGTCGAATGTGATGTCGAGGAAGTCAACTGTTTTTTTTCTTTTGTTTGCGTCTATAGTGATTTTCAAATTGTTGTTTTGGAATATTTTGCAGATTTGTTTTTTAATGTTTTTGTTCGCTCTTGGTCGTTTATTGCTGAGAGCGAGTCCGTCATCTCTATAGAGGCCGATGTATGTGTGTGTGTGTTGCAGTTGTGATAGGATGTAGAGTCCGACCGTCGAACTAACCCATTGTTACGTCGAAATCATTATGTCGCTTTGTCACCACGTGCTGTCATAGTATAGTGTGCTGTGCTTGGTGTGTTTGATGATGTGTTTTTCCTCTTCTGTGATGTTGGTGTATTTTGATGCGAATTCCAATGCTTTGTTTAGTAAGTCTGGGGTGATGGAGGGGTAAAAATCGCAAATGTCGAAAGAGATGAAGGTGAAATTTTCTTTGTTTTGGATATTTTCAAACCATTCAATGACATCATCGGTGTTTTTCCACTGGTTGATTTTAGTTTCTTCTTTGGCGTTTTTTTTCTAATATCTTTTTGCTGATTTTTCCAATTTCAGTTTTGTATGGATTTATTAGTCTACATTTTGGATTATTTTTGAAGTCAGGCTTGTGGTCTTTTAATGTGATGAACGCTTCTCTTCTTGGTGCTGTATCAATTTGATCGCTAAGGTCAAGTCTGTTCGCTAGATTTTTATCTTCTTTTGTGATCTCTTCGGTTCTGTGTGTTCTGTCTTTTTTTTATAGTTTTTGTTGATTTGTTTGTGTGCCATTTTATCACACTGGGTGGGAGATTCCTGACCTCCCATAGTGGACAGGGAGGTACTTGCTGTGTCTTCAATCCCCCTTGCATTCTGTCTTTGTCTTGGAATGAGATTACTTGGGTTTGTCCAGGTCCTGGCCGGATACCCTGGCTGGGAGGGAGACAGTCAAATGTATAGTTAGAGTTTTGGGAGTTTATTTTTTTTCCTTGTAAATCATCTCTCTGTTATGTCCTGTATTATATTTTGTTTACGTATAATATATGATCTGTAAACATTTGAGTGTATTCCTCTTCGTGGAGACCTGTGCTTGTGACTGGGTGAGACATTTAGGTGACCTCAAACTTTCATAGTGTGCTCTTGGAATCTACATGTTTCCTATTTGAACCAATTCCCCTTTGTCTTACATTTTCTTGGGTGCTTTAATTGTGATTCTAGAACTTTTACTATCCAATTTTCTTCCTTTTTACTGGCGCTGATATGACCTTAATGTGTTGCAAGCGCCGCAAAACCCTTAAAAACAAAACAAAACATCATTTTATCATATTCCTCAGGTGTCATTTTATAATAGTTGTTGGATTTGTCGGCTGGTAACAGAAGTTGTTTCTCTTTGTTTATTTTATTCACATCGCTAGTCAGTTGGTTTTGGAAGTTGTTATTTTTGTTTTTGAACTGTATATATTTTGAATGAGATCTGAAAGTCCATTTTCCATTTTTTAAAATTCAGTCATTGGAGGGTGTGAATTTGTAGAGTAGAAGCTGTACGTTTTCTTGTGGACGGGTTCAGGAAAAAGAATGTTCTCCCTCATAGATTCTTGACAAATGTTTATGTTCTTGCTATTACTATTAGTAATTTAATGTAAGATTTTCTGTTGCAGGTAGGAATATTCTTTATAGAATATGGGAAAGTCGTAGGTCTAAGTTGTGGCGCGATGCGGAGCTGTTTATTGAATCATGTTGGATACAAATTATATGGCACGAATAGTGCTCAACATGTATCAATGGAGCGAATTATTGTTGTAATATTTACCACGATGTTGGAGTCAGTCTACATCGATGTTTCAGGCCTTTCAGCCATCGTCAGGACTGTGTGTTACACGAGTTTGGTTAGTTGTCTGTTGTTGCTTGTTGAAGAAAATAAATATGCTATAATCAAACACCCTCATGAAGCCACACTCAACACGAAAAATGAGATGTACAACAGCTGCACAGATGACGAAAACATATACTAATCAACTACAAACCTACGGAACCACTTCAACAAGCAACAACACACAACAAACCAAACTCATGTAACACACAGTCCTTAAAAACAAACAAACATAAATTCATGTTGGGCCAAAGGAAACTCTATCGGGCTCTCTTTTGCTTTTTTCAATTCCCAAATGTCCTTGATGTAACTTGCTTAGAATTTTATTTCTTAGCCCCCTTGGAATTATCATCCTGCTATCAGTATACAAGATGCAATTCTCTTCATAAATGAAATCTCTCATGGCCCTCAATTGTCCCAACTCCTTTCCTTCATGCCTCGAGGTGTTTGTCCAGTTGTAATTTCTCATATTATTCATTACTTGGGACAAAACAGGATCTTTCTTTGTTTCCCATTTGATCTGTTCCCGTTTTTTTATGAGGCAGGCATTGTACAGATAGTCGAATGAATTCTCAATGTGTCTTCTTCAAATTCTTTTGTTTTTTTTTTCTATTGGCTTCATATTGTAAGCTCTCCGCAGAGAATATCTTCTATGACTAATTTTGATCCAGGGGTGTATTTGACATGTAGGTTGTACCTCAGTAGTCTAAACATCATCAGTTGGAGTCATGAGATGCTTTATACAAAGGTTTTCTTAGGATTGTCTCCAACGGTTTGTTATCGCTTTCCACATTCACAGATTGGCCGTAAATGTACTAATAAATATGTTCTGCCGCTAACACAATTGCTAAAAGTTCTTTCTCAATTTGGGCATACATTTTCTCTGTGTCTGTCAGTGATCTTGACGCAAGTGCAACAGGTTTGCCTTGCTGAAGAAGGCAAGCACCAAGTCCTTTTGATGACGCATCGCATTGAATTATTGTTTCATTCTTTGAGTCAAATATCTTGAGGGAGGAAGCTTGATGACTACTGATTTTATTTGGTTGACTGGTTCTGTGCGTTCTGGTAACTAGACCTACTGTGCATCTTTTTTTTCAAGAGTTCTCGTAGTGGCGCAGTCAATTTTGACATATTTATTCTGAATGAATGGATATATGAAGTTGGTCATTCCAAGGAATCGTTGTGTTCTTTTGACATCCTTGGGAAGGGGCATATCCATGAGGGCATTTGCTTTTGATGGATCAGGCGTGATTCCATTTTTAGAAATGATTCTCCACATGTATTTCACATTTGATTTCTTCAACTGTATTTTAGTTGGGTTGAATTTCACACCGACTTCATGTGCCCTTTTCATCACTGTTTCAAGAATTTCATCGTGCTCAATTTCAGTTTGGGCAACGATGACCATATCATCTGACAGGCAGTTGACACCATCAATGTCTCCGAATGTTTGGAAGGCTCTTTTTTGTAGGACTTCACTCGCGCTCGATATACCGAAGGGCATTCTCAGGAATCGGTAACGTCCAAATGGAGTATTGAAAGTTGTTAGAAGCGAACTGCTGTCATCATCTAATTCCACTTGCGAGTAAGAGTCCTTTTGGTCCAAAATGGTAAAAAAAAACTTCTTGTCTCCCAAATTGGCTGCAAATTGCTCGAAAGTGGGTATTGCAAATAGTTCTCTCTCAATGTGTTGGTTCAGGTTTCATGGGTCCAAGCAAATTCGTAGGGATCCATCAGTCTTCTTCACAACAACCAGGTTAAGAACCCACTTAGTAGGTTGGTCAACAGATTTTATGACACCATCTCTGACCATTGAGTCCAACTTCTCTTTTAATTGCTTGTGTAGTATTGGTGGCACATGTCTTGGATGACATATAATTAGATCTGCATCCGTAGCCAGTGCAATGTGATATTTATCAGGATATTTTCCTAGTCCTGTAAACAAATCTTTGTATTGCTCAGTCAATGATTCTGTAGTGATTGAATTAATTTTCACAGTCTTGCTGGGTTTTTTTTCCATGCCTCACTAGTCCCTAGGCAAGAGATGACTGTAAGCTTAGCACCGACACACCATCATTAGCTGATAGGTAGACTGTCGTTTTTGTTCTTTTTTTTGTCCGACTGAGAGATTTACACCGGCTGTACCTCTACATTCGGTGACCACATTGTCAACATTCTTCAATTTCGACTTGCATGGTTTCAAACTGGGTACACTCTTTAGTTTACTCCACTGTGCTTCAGCTATAACGTTTGTTTCGGCACATGTGTCGATTTTCATGTTCAAGGGCTGTTTGTTGTTTACTTTCACTTTAACCGACTATGATGTTGGAACATTTGAATTTTTAAGAGTTCCAACCCATGATATTTGTTCTTCATCAGAACTATCATTATCATCCTTTACCATATGTACGGATTTATTTTTCTGAGGAGGGTGCTGTGAACTTTATCGGCAAAGTGATTCTGTCTTTGACATCGACTGCATGTCTTTCCGAATGCAGGGCATTATCTTATCTTATGATCCTTTCCACATCTGGAACATTTGTGGATCATTTGTGCTGCTCCTGAATTCCCTTTGGGATTGTATTTGTATCTGTCTGTCTTTCCTTTTCCATGCTTCTTATTGATAGCATGAACACTCCTTCTGTTTTCGGGGTCCATGGTCCAAAGTTGTCGTTATGTTTGCTCTTCCTTTTGAACTGCAGCTATCGCCTTTTCCAAGTCTAGACCTGTTTCCCTCAACATTCTTTGTTTGAGTGATGCTGACGTTGTTCCACGAAAAGGTCTGTCCCTGATTCAGCCGTATTTGAGCTCACCAAATTCGCAGTTCATACTTAATTTATTTAAATCAGCGATAAAGTGATCCACTGGTTCGCCCTCTTTCTGATTTCTTGTGAAGAAATTGTAACGTTCATAAACCACAATTTTTCTTGGCTCACAATCCTTCTGGAAAGCTTCAAGAATTTTTTCTGGGTCTAATCGATCTGTCAAGTGTGATAAATATTTCAATTCCTTCATCTCCCAATGAGTAAAGGAGAATAGATGCCTGTTGACTTTTTAGCTTATCTATTGTCTCAGTTGCCGTCATGTATATTTCGTAACATTGTCTCCAACGTCGAAAGTTTTCACTAACATTCCCATTAAAGAGTAGTGGACGAGGATAATGGAAAAGGTCATTGTCAGAAGCCATCTGGTTTGTTGATTGCAACCGTACTTCTTTTTAATTTAGCTAGATTGGCTAGCAGGACAAAAACATAGAGTACCTGTATGACGACATCGAACACTTCTGACACCATGTTATATAACTCGTATTCTTGTAGAGTTCAATTAAATAAATCAAGAGAGAGAGAGAGAGAGAGAGAGAGAGAGAGAGAGAGAGAGAGAGAGAGAGACTCAAACACATTTGTGTTCAACAGGAAGCATAATGAATGTTCTTTTTTTTTTGGAAGGACTTGAACAGTCTATTAGTATAATAAGTGATGAATACGTACACACACGAACAGTTTCCAAAGTAACCGATTACTACTTATGATGATACAGGCGACGGATGATTGAATTGAGTACCTCTCGGGTACGAAGCAAAGACCGTACCGCTGAGCCACGCTGCCCCATTCGCAGACCTCTATTATGATTATCTCAACACAAATTCTATTAATAGAGAAATTCCACGGGTGCATGTGATGGCTGACACTGTAAACACTTAATTAATTGGTCAGGAGATCATTAATATAAAATTAAATAATCATAACATTTAATCAAATTTAATTCTCGACCTGAGACGCCCAGTACACAAACACATGATGCACTTTAAGTCACATCCATTCGCCTTGCAGTTTAAATGAGACTGTGAGTCAGTGGTCGAATATGTGTGTGTTGGGGGCGGGGCGATGCTTGGATCTCATGCAAGTCTGAAAACTGGACGTTATTTAATTAATGGGTTTGATTTGCATTGGACAATGTTTATGTTGGTTGAGAGTATTTCCATTTACAACAGTGAGACCAAAACAATATCGGTTACTGTAAACGTCAATAAGATTCAATAGTCTGTCATGTCTGCCCAGCAACGAGCAGCTTGGTTCTAAGTAATGAAAATCGGTACTTTTTATTTTTCATTCTGGCTAGAACTTTTTCAAATGTCATGTGATCAGAATGTATAAAAGTAAGACAATGTTCAGATTTATAATGTTTTTCTCCTCTGGATACACTTTAATGCTCGTGTGAGAAGTGTTTCATAAGGGCGTCCGCCATTGTTCCGATAGTTTAGAACCAGTTACTAAGTTACTATGCATTACTATGTTGAAGCCTATTTATATACTCTTTGATGTAAGGTGGTTTTCACTGAATTTTGACATTTTGCAAAAGTCCTGACTACTGAAGTTGTTTATATTTTGCCGATTGATATTTATGTATTCTTGTTCCTGACATCGTTCAAATCCTGGCAAATGCACTTTTTGAATGCTGAGGCAAAAGCAGATTTATACCGACTAGAAACATGCATATAGAAAAAGAAATTAATTGAGGAATTGATGATGTCGAATAAAAATCGCGAGTAAAATGCCACGAAAAAGACGTTCTTGTTCACTCCATCCCAAGTAACGCCGGGAACTGACATAATTGCAACACCCGGTATAAAACCCATTAAAGAACACACAAGAAATATACTTGTTGTTGTGTTGATGAATTTTATCAGCTCAATGTCCTTGGATCCCAGTACTTTTCCTGAAGTAGGATTGGAAGATTTGTCTCCCCTTGCGTTTCCACCCTTGTCACTTGAATTCTCGAGTCGCCATTTTTTGACCTGAATAAGTTTCCGAGTCAAGAGTACGGTGTTGATGGAAACAATAACGACGGCTATTACAGGGAGCGTAAAATTTGAGATGGGTTGATGATAAAAAAGTATAATCTGTGCGGTTGCCGAGTCTTTCAAGATGGCTATTGTTGCGTTGAATTCGGACGAAAAAACCCAAACAAAGGAGGTAAATGCAGCATAGATATATTGGGCTGGCAGAAAAACGGCAAATATGGCTATGTTGACAATGATTGTTTTTTGAGGGGTAAACCAAACCTTTACTTTTATGGGGAAAATGACACACAGGCATCTCATAAGGGATATGTACGTAGTGGTCCAGACAGTCATGTTCTGCACTGCGACGTGTATATAATTATTGAACCCAAAAGAAATAGTAGTACACGTGAAAGATGTTATGAATCCGTTTGTGTATCTGATAATGGGACATAGAGAGGAAGGAATTAAAGAGGCACAACCCAAGAGGTCCCAAATTGATAAGAAAACGAAACTAATATTGGTACTGTCGTTTCGGACGCCTTGTTCTAGAAATACCCGGATGTTGATGATGTTTGTCACCACGCCCATCACGGTCACGGGTAAATAGATGATCCTGAGTGTTTCTTCCATAATATCTCGTAGCTCGTCACTTATGACGCCCCCGTCGTCTTCAAGGGGAACATTTGACATGTTCCTAATTTCGTCAGTCCAATTCATTTTCGAACCAACTCGATTATTGTTGTAGATCAGTGAAATAGCTAGCCAATACTTCAAATACAAAACATACCATTCGCAGTTTATCACGAGATCTGAATATCGGAGCCCGCTCCAGGTAGATATGAAATTCTCAAAAGTTGAAAGCTATTAAAGTATATTTAACTCTCTCCTTATTGATCCGTTTCAGTATTTTCCCAAAATGACAGGCTTACCCAGCAGAAATAAATGATTAAAAAAAAACTCAAACAAGCTCTTTACGAAACAACTTTATGTTCTTATTAATTAAACAAAGATTATTGTGATGTACAAAATAAATCTAACAATGTATCATAGCTAGTTGGGATTTAGTACCCTAGAAAACATTCAGATCATTCATTCTCACACTCGCTCTTATATCTATGTTCTCCCTCATTTATTAAAGATGTCCGAAATAATGGTATTAATAATAAATGGAGAGCATTAAAACTACATAACTAAATAAATTACATTTGATCATTCCTAATTGCAGCGGGTAAGAAAGATTTGTTATAGCGTTCTTTGTCTGCTTTTAAGAGCAGCAGCCTATGGCGTCTATTGCATTTAATTTGAGGGTACAAAGTATGATTTTCATCTCTTATTATCTTATTCAGTTTATTATTACAAACGATTTCGCTGTAGGTGGTAAGGAGAGGGTTATCTTCTTTAAATACAATGCTGAGATAGATTGACATCAATTTGGAGTTCGTTCATTTTTTAAAATAAGATTCTAAGGTGTCACATATCACAGAATGTTATTAGGCTATGAATCGATGTGTTATGTACTATGATGACATTTTAGTGACTATATGAAGAAGCACATCACTTGGTTATTGATTATCAGATATATATTTTACTCTTGATAATCGAAGTTTCTTCAAACGACATACATAGCCCTATCTATGTTTTTATTCGTTGTTATAATTGAATGCCATTGGCGTTAAGAAATTACCCAAAATGGATAAGTGGATGATGCTTTCAATTATCTCTTCTACAAGGTAATTCAAAAAAGTTTTCTCTCTTCTATTCAAACAAGTTTCCTTTTTGTACCCTGCAGGTGAAACAAAAATAATCGCAATCACGCTTTTCAAACAGAATTGGAATATTCCAGAAGTGGGTGTATTAACAGTGATTGCCTGAAACTGAATGTGATTATAATGATATGTTATATCGATTAACGCTTGTGGATATACGATACGTGTCTTAAAATGAGGCCATGGTATTATGTATGGATAATTCAAATAGATAATTTGCCCGCCTTGAGGGCTTAAAACATTTAATAGGTATAGATTATTGTATAAATGTTCTTAAAGATGGTGTAGATAATATGCCATGGACTTAAAAGTAAAAAAACAACAGTTGGTAAAACGACTAATAAAAAAAACCATATTATATATTAGATAACATTGATATTTTTTTTCAAATTTATTTAACTCACTCAACCCTAGAGATTTTTGCTACTTTTCAAAATTGGAAAAAATGTATTAAAAATGATCTTGTACATAGATTGCTTTATTCAACTACTACTAATAACATGTAAAATCTTAAAACATTAGCTTTGATACTACGCCTATAATTTGTTTAAGAAAAAAAAATGTAATAAATAGGCATGGGGTAAAAGTAACCCCGATAAACTACGGATATAGTCGGTGTTAGGGTTGAGTGAGTTAATATGGTTTTGCTAAATGGTTTATATGACGGGATATAAGCTTTTTTAATGCTGAAATAAGAAATTAAGGAGCAGGCACCAGTCTAAGATAAAGAACTGAACAAGTGCATGCGAATGGTGCAGATAAAGACCTGAACAAGTGTGTATGAAATGTGCTTTTTTTCTTGCTTTGTCTGGCACATTACATACACACTTGCTCAGTTTTTAATCTTACTTATTGTTGCCATGATGCCATATAGATACTGTTGTTTGATAATGTGTCCTTAGCTATCAAAATATATCCGAAATTATCTATGAAAAAGATTGAGTAATAAAGACTTAACTATCGAAAAAAAAAGCGTTTTGAAAAAAATTTGGCCAGAAAACTCGAACTTCAAATCTCTCGGTTTAAATGACACTCGTCTTGACAAAGACTCTCAAACCTGGGATTTCGTGATATTGTTGTTTTTACATAATTTAGGGTACGTTATTATTTTTTTTTTACATGGGAAACAAGTAGACATTGTAACAAGAGCCACCTCTAAGTTTTAATGTTTGATTTTTTAAAATTTGTTGTTTTGTTTTGTATTGTTTTTGTATTGTTTTTGTTTATTTTTTGTTGTTGTTTTGTTTCGGTTTTTATTGGGGGAGGGCGGTGTCCTTTTTGTGTGCGCTTACAGCATAATCTACTAACCATCTTATTAGTTTAAAAACGTCTAACAGATTAAATGGCTTCAAGAAATATCAAATAAACCCCAAATAAATGAAAATTAAAGAACGCATTGCACCACAAGCCTGCTTTTAGATTTAGAATGTTTGTTTGTTTGTTTCAAAGATGTATGTAGTGTATGTGCGGCTATGTGGTCTTGTGGTATGACACTCGCTTTCGGATCGGAAGGTCTTGGGTTCGAGCCTCGCTCTGCGCATAATTGAGTCCTTGGAGAAGGCTCTTTACTACTCACATTCTCTTACCGTACTCAGGTGTAAAATGAGTACCTGGCCGTTAACAGCGTTGTCTCTGTCCAAAAAAAAATATTGTAACATCGCCTAACAGACGTCATGTCACGTCGTCCATAATGTTAAATGTTGCTTTTGGACCCCTTGTAAAGCGCTTTTAGCACGTGTAGTGGATATTGCTCTATATAAAAGCTCAATTTAATTTAATCTAACGCAGCAGTAGTCCGAATGATTTGTTACCTGAAAAGAAAAGTATCCATTCAGAAGCACAAGAAACGAAAAGCCGGAGTTGATTCATGATTTTTTAGCATGAAAACGAAAGTAACGATTTCTGCTAAAACTTTGGAGAGCGCTTTGCCGAATCTTTTGGAAAGTACTTTTACTTTTAATAAGGAAAATTCCAAAAAATCAGCACTCCTCGATAGAGTATGAAATCTCTGTCAAAGAAGGCTGGTTTTTGGAGTTGTTTTCGACCAACAACCATCCATTGCAGAACTGTTCCCAAGGAACATACTCCGACGGTACGTTACTCAAATGTGACCCATGGTCTCAAAACCGTGTTATGTCGGAATGAACCAGATGCTTAGAAGCCGAATTAAATGTTAAACTGGTCAAAAATATAAATTGTTGGAATTAGAATCCTAAAATATGATATCCATTCTCCTCAATAAAGGATATAAACTCAACACAAGTCTGATATTTCTGGCTACAAATTCAATTTTCAACATTTTAACCAACCCGACTTAATACCGCTTTGAGGTGTAGGGTCACGAATTTATATTAAAAGCAATTGTTTGTTTGTTTGTTTGTTTTTATTGATTTTAAGGGTTTTACGGCGCTTGCAACACATTAAGGTCATATCAGCGCCATTGAAAAGGAAGAAAATGGGATAGTTACAAGTTTTAGAAATACAATTAAAGCACCCAAGAAAAGGTAAGCCAACGAGATATCGGTTCAACTAGGAAAAAGATGTAGATTTCTAGAGCACACTATCAATGTAATTAGATTGAGATCACCTTAAAGTCTCATCCAGACAAAAGCACGGTTCCCCACTAAGAGGAATACAATCAAATGTTTACAAATTATATATAATATGTAAACAAAACATCATGCAGTGTATAACAGAGCGATGATTTACAAGGAAAAATATACCATCCCTCAAAACTATCTATATACTTGACTGTTTCCCTCTCAGCAAGGGCCAGGACAAAACCAGGTAGACTCATTGCAAGGCAAAGACAGAAAGCAAGTTTGAAAACAAATATTATAGGAGGATAGAAGTCAGAGTAAGTACCTCCCTGGCCACTACGGAATGTCAGGAACCATATCCAGAGAAATCATTGTATGACACTGGCTTGCGGATTTGTATGAACAGCACGACATGTCAACAATTTTACATTTGTAATATTCCATCCAATTCTAAGAATTAAAAAAAAATATAGTGTAAGTCGTTCTATTCCACATGTCTTCGTCAACATAGATTGCAACTTGATCCATATCACAAGATGTACGTGAACGTGGGTAAGACCAGCGATAGATTAATAATATTTTTTTAAAATCCACTTATTCATCCCATAGGGGAAATTTGTCTCTAGGATCTATTCCGAAGAAAGACTGGAATGACCCAGGAGTCAGCCGCAATGCAGCGACGCAATTTGAGCTAGAGCGAGGTGACTTGCTCAAGGCCACACAGTGTTGTGGCGGGTGATCGAACTCGGTACCTTTCGGGTACGAAGCTAAGGCCGTTCAGCTGAGCCACACTGCCCCTGTTATCTATAGTTATGATCTAAAAAAAGGACGAGTTCAAACAAGGTATTCTGTACGCAATGCCTCTAGGCACTATCAACGTAACGGTGATAGATGATATGGAACATCAAAGGGCTTCTTGACCGATTGAGGTTGATATTTGTGCGACAACGATTGAGGTTGATAGTTGTGTGACAACCATCGTGGTTGATAATTGTGTGACAACGATTGAGGTTGATAGTTGTGTGACAACCATCGAGGTTGATAGTTGTGTGACAACGATTGCGGTTGATAGTTGTGTGACAACGATTGAGGTTGATAGTTGTGTGACAACGATTGCGGTTGATAGTTGTGTGACAACGATTGAGGTTGATAATTGTGTGACAACGATTGAGGTTGATAGTTGGTCGACAACGATTGCGGTTGATAGTAGTGTGACAACGATTGTGGTTGATGGTTGTGTGACAACGATTGCGGTTGGTAGTTGTGTGACAACAGTCTTTCTGTAGACAAAACGTTCACCTACCTCTAACAGCTTACATATTTCTAATCCTATTAGGAGTAAAAATCATTTTGACGTCCTCTTCCAATCGTGTAAACCTACGTGTACTTATTTGCAGGTCTGATAACCCTAAATGTTGTGGGCTCATTGTTGTAATCGAAATTACTATCAAACCAACGCGGAATATTGTCCATTACAAAAATGTTAAATCACCCCTCGGGTTCATATTCATGGAAGATCGAACACATTTTTTCGATTTCCATGAGGGTGAACTCGAAAGAGTTTTAAGGTCATGTCAGCGCCAGTTAAAAAGGAAGAAAACGGGAGAGTAATAAGTTCTAGAATTACAATAACAGCACCCAAGAAAAGGTAAGACAAAGGAGAATTGGTTCAAACAGGAAACAGATGTAGATTCCAAGAGCACATTATCGAAGTACTTAGTTTGAGATCACCTTAAAGTATCATCCAGACACAAGTACAGGTCCCCACTAAGAGGAATACACTCAAATGTTAAACAAATTATATATAATATAAAGAAAACAAACATAATACAATGCATAACAGAGAGATGGTTTACATGGTAAGCTATATATCCCAAAACTAACTATGCATTTGACTGTTTCCCTCTCAACCAGAGCATCCGCCCTGGACCAGGACAAAACCAAGAAATCCAATTCCAAGACAAAGACAGAAAGCACGTGGGAAAACAGATATAGGGGGATAGATGACACAATAAATGTCTCCCTGCTCTCTATGAGAGTCATGACTTCCACAGTTGAAGCGTAAGCTATGGTTATAGTCGGACCCAAGAAGTGGTCTTAATGTCTTTAAGGGTTTTACGGCACTTGCAACACATTAAGGTCATATCAGCGCCAGTAAATAGGAAGAAAATGGGATAGTAAAAAGTTCTAGAATTACAATTAAAGCTCCCAAGAAAAGGTAAGACAAAGGGGAATTGGTTCAAATAAGAAACATGTGTAGATTCCAAGAGCACACTATCAAAGCACTTAGTTTGAGATCACTAAAAGTCTCATCCAGACACAAGCACAGGTCCCCTCTTTTAAGAGGAATACACTCAAATGTTTTACAAGTCATATAATATAATATAAAGAAATCATGATACAGAATGTAGATTATTATTTGTATAAATGGGTTTTAATCGCACCCTTGCAACAATCTTTAATTTGTCGATTGACTCAGCTAGAATTATGTTTTTTCATCTTATACTTCGAGTTTAGAAAATTGAAGAGATTTTGAACTGTGAACGGTGTTCACGAGCGTATAATATCCCTTGTCTAGTGTATAACCAGCAAATGCTGCATCAGCTATCGATGCTGATATATATTTTGTCAGTGCACGACATACTCAGTCGGAAGTTGAAAATTTTGGAATTGCATTTTTCTCTCCATTTTCTGAAAGAATATGCTTCTCAGAGCATTTTAATCCATATTTGAAGTAAATCGGGTGATTTTTCATGAAGTTACAGTCAGATGTATTGGAAATGTATCCAGCAACTTTTCTCAAATTTCATACTTTTTCAATTTGAATAGCTGTAAAAATAATATTTAGAAGTGAAATTCAGCTGTGATATTTCCCGAAGATGTACAAGAAAATGGGTTAATTTAATCTTTTTTATGACAAGAACTCAGTTTGGATAAAAACTTATCCTTTTCACTAAACCTGGAAGTAGTTTCAAAGAGAAATTGAAAAAAACAGCTCTCATTTTTTTGCATCATAACGTGATTTCAAATCGGATATGGTAGCGATTGGATATATCAAGGGTTACGTCCATGTTTTGCAATCCCTGCTTTATCCAGTTTCCACTGTACGACACTATCAAATTGTAAACTCTATGACCAACTCTTAACTCCTGAAACAATTGGATTCCATAGTCTGATTCTGATGCCACGTCGCCCAGCAACAACGAGCATCGTGGTTCTAAACAAAGAAAGAATCGGTAATTTTTATTGGTCACATAGAACTTTTCATATGTCATGTGATCAGAGTGTATAAAAGTCAAAACATTATCATATTTTATAAAATGTTTCTTCTCTGGATACAATTTTATGCTCGTCAGAGAAATAATTCATAAGGGCATCCGCCATTGTTCCGATAGTTTTGAGCCAGTTACTAAGTTACTATGCGTCATTACGAGGGAAGTAACGTCATGACTGTTGAAGCCTATTGCAGTTTGATGACCCCTCCCCCAACCCCCCCCCCCCCGCCTTCCCCAACCCATCGCCCCCAAAGTAAATCAAAACTAAAAATATTATTGCCACAAAAGAAAAAAATAAAAAAATAAATAAATGTGAGATATATGAGATGATAATAATGTGATGATATAATATAAATAATAAATATAATAATAATATAATAATATAATATGATAATATAATAATGATATATAATAATAATATATAATAATATATATATATAATAATAATAATAATAATAATAATAATAATAATAATAATAATAATAATAATAATAATAATAATAATAATAATAATAATATAATAATAATAATAAATAATAATAATAATAATAATAATAATAATATATAATAATAATAATAATAATAAATAATAATAATAATAATAATAATAATAATAATAATAATAAAATAATAATAATAATAATAAATAATAATAATAAATAATATAATAATAATAATATAATAATAATATAATAATAATAATATAATAATAATAATAAATAATAATAATAATAAAATAATAATAATAATAATAATAATAATAATAATAATAATAATAATAATAATAATAATAATAATAATAAATAATAAATAGTAGAGACACAAACAGAGAAATAAATAAATAATGAATACAAACTATTAAAACAATGATGCTTTCGGGATAATGAAATTCACTTTCAGCATTTCAATCTAATTCATTGTCCATTTTGTAAATAGAGAAATTTCAAGGCATATCTACATTTTATTTATTTTTAATTCAACTGTTTTATGTCTAATACTCGTGGTTCGTTTACAATTTACAGGTAAAGAGGAAACGGGAAATGTCCTTATGTTCCTTTCGTGATTCTCTTAATTAATTTATAGGAAAAGCGAAACATCCAGATTATATCATTGCCAATAAGGTTCAACAGTCAACTTTCCTCGTTCTAAACTGTTGCGGAACATTGGCGGACGGCATAATCCCCATAACCGCCCTTATGAAATATTTCTCCGACAAGCGTAAAAATGTATCCAGAGGAGAATAACATTATAAATCTGATCATGTTTTGACTTTTATACATTCTGATCACATGACATGTGAAAATACTCTAGCCAGCACGAAGAATAGAAAATATCGATTTTCTTTGTTAAGAACCAAGCTGCTGGATGCTGGACGGACGTGACATCAGACTATTGAATCCTATTGCCAGGCTTCTGCACCAGCAAGAGGAAGCATTTGGTGGTGGCGAATTGACTTCGGTCGAGAACCTGCCTTACGGCAGTGTCGCTTCATCAGTGGGGACTTTCGACCTGTCCCACATGTGCTCGTTGTGGACGAGAGCCCGGGGCGGCAGAGCATCTAGTCGAGCGTTGCGTTATGATGAAGCTTTCGGGCGAGTTCACGACCGTACACGTTTGCGACGAGGAATTTGCGGCATGAATAGATCACCATTAAACAGTAATATAATGTAATAAGAGGCTGCTGCCAATTGAAACTCAACTTTAATGTTACTTATTTACTTTTACTCTCAAGTTATGTTTGTTTGTTTGTTTTTAAGGGTTTTACGGCACTTTCAACATATTAAAAAAATAAACAGAAAAAAATTCCCTTTATTCATCCTATTGGAGAAATTTGTCATTAGGGTCTATTCCAAGGGAAGACTGGAATAACCCAGGCGTTAGCCGCAATGCAGCGCCGCAAATTGAGCTAAGGCGAGGTGACTTGCTCAAGGTCACACAACGCAGCGGCGGGTGATCGAACTCGTTGTCTGTCGGGTACGAACGCTACCTCCTCTCTCGAGTTCATATTCATGGAATATCGAACACAGTTTTTCCATTTTCCATGGGGATGAACTCGAAAGAGATTTAAGGTCATGTCAGCGCCAGGAAAAAAGAAGGAAGAAAATGGGAGAGTAATAAGTTCTAGAATTATAATTAGAGCACCCACGAGAATGTAAGACAAATGGGAGTTTGTTAAAATAGGGAACAGATATAGATTCCAAGAGCACACTATTAAAGTAATTAGTTTGAGATCACCTAAAAGTTTGGTCCAGACACAAGCACAGGTCTCTACCAAGAGGAATACTCTTAAGTGTTTCCAAATCATGTATAATATGTATAAAAACCATAATACAGTGCATGACAGAGAGATGATTTTCAAGGAAAAAAAATACCATCTCCCAAAACTAACTATACTTAACTGTATTACTCTCAGCCAGGATATCCGGCCAGGGCCAGGAAAAACCAAGTAATCTCACTCCAAGACAATGACAGAAAGCAAGTTGGAAAACAGTAAATAGGGAGATAGGAGACACAGTAATTACCTCCCTGTCCACATTGGGAGATATCAGCCTTCATACTTTCAACGCAAAAAGGCTTCCAAAGAGGAAATTAGCAACACAACGTGTATAGATATATTTCGTTCTGTTACTTATGTGAACTTACTTGCCATGATGATCAAACCATGCAATGTTCACTGTCGACGGATTGGGACTACATTGATGTACATGGTCGACTGCCAATTCTAATATTTAGGCCAATGACAATTTAACTGAAACTCGAACAAATTGAGCAAAAAATACAACAACAACAACAACAACACAAATAATTATAATAATAATAATAATAATAATAATAAAAAATAATAATAATAATAATAATGATAATAATAATAATAAAATAATAATAATAATAATAATAATAATAATAATAATAATAATGATAATAATTATAATAATAATAATAATAATAATAATAATAATAATAATAATAATAATAATAGTAGTAGTAGTAGTAGTGTAGTAGTAGTAGTAGTAGTAGTAGTAGTAGTAGTAGTAGTAGTTAGTAGTAGTAGTAGTAGTAGTAGGAGTAGTAGTAGTAGTAGTAGTAGTAGTAGTAGTAGTAGTAGTAGTAGTAGTAGTAGACGTAATTGAAGTTATAGTGATAATAATGATAATAATAATAATAATAATAATAATAATAATAATAATAATAATAATAATAATAATAATAATAATAATAATAATAATAATAATAATGATGATGATGATATAATAATAATAATAATAATAATAATAATAATAATAATAATAATAATAATAGTGTAGTAGTAGTAGTAGTAGTAGTAGTAGTAGTAGTAGTAGTAGTAGTAGTAGTAGTAGTAGTAGTAGTAGTAGTAGTAGTAGTAGTAGTAGTAGCAGTAGCAGTAGTAGTAGTAGTAGTAGTAGTAGTAGTAGTAGTAGTAGTAGTAGTAGTAGTGGTAGTAGTAGTAGTAGTAGCAGCAGTAGTAGTAGTAGTAGTAGTAGTAGTAGTAGTAGTAGTAGTAGTAGTAGTAGTAGTAGTAGTAGTAGTGGTAGTAGTAGTAGTAGTAGCAGCAGTAGTAGTAGTAGTAGTAGTAGTAGTAGTAGTAGTAGTAGTAGTAGTGGTAGTAGTAGTAGTAGACGTATTTGAAGTTATAGTGATAATAATAATTATTATAATATAAGGAGTGACATTTTTAAAGCATTTCACTAAAGTTAGGGTCTAAGTCATTAGCCCTCGTCTATACGAAAAGCGTTGGAATAACAAAAAATGTGAAGTTTTCAATGTCTAGTTTGTATTTCAATTAAGTTCATTTTGGTAATATTCATCTTTGATAATATAATAATTGAGCTTTTATATAGCGCAAAATTCACTAAACTTACTCAAAGCGCTTTTCCAAGAGTCCATGACCAACAGCCAACATGAACTGTATAGAATGAGACATGACGCTTGTTATTACACCTGGATAAGGTGAGAGAATGTGAGTAAAGAGCCATTTCCAAGGGCTCAACTATGCCCTGAGCGCGGCTCAAACCCAGGACCTTCCAATCCATAAGCGAGTGTCATACCACAAGACCACATAATATCTATAAGGATGACACAACAAAGCACGTTCATTGCATTATTCAAGTTTTGAGATCTGATGACAAGGAATTTATAAATGGTACAAGGGTATTATTGATGGTGGTCGATGGATATCAGAGATTGTGGGTGCCATTAACAAGATGAAAAGGGAGAAAGCTGCTGTACCGGATCAGATTCCACATGAGGCTCTAAAAGTTGATGCTGAAAGAAATGCTGAGGCCCTGCACCCACCACTATTTGAGAGAATCTGGAATGACGGAATATTCCTCAAATGATTGGAAGGAAGGACATCTTTATTTGTATAGCGCCCAATCCCGTTGACAAAACAGCTCTAGGCGCAACCATTGTAAAACATCATTATAATCATTTTTGTATACACAACCATTTATACAAGCGCGTGCACAAACACACTCACACACACTCACAAATACATACACATTCACCAAAACGTGCATATGCATACAGAGACGAAAAATATCTGTTAACATAAATTATTGAATTAAAAATCATATCAGGACTTTTAACAATAATGGCAAATGGAGGAAGAATTTACAAAAAAATGTACAATCTATGCTCTTTGTCGAGTTTGTCTTTTAATTAAGTTCATTTGGTATTATTTATCTTTGATTTGTCTATAGATAGCATTCGCCTGGCTAAGAAAATCGCAAGATTGCCATCCGGAAGTATAACGGATCAACACACAGAACTGTGTCCCACCATGAACGTTTATATTCTAGATAATATAGTTACTCATAAACGTGGATAGCAAACAAAAAAAAAACACAAAAAAACAGCAACAACAATAACAAAAAATAATTAAAAAACAATAACAAAGACTTGAGTGACGTCAACTTCATTCTATCTATAAGGATGAAACCACAAAGCACATTCATTGTATTATTCAAGCTTTCAGGTTTGATGAGGAAGAATTTATAAAAAGTACAAGGGTACTATGCTCTATGTCTAGTTTGTATTTTAATTAAGTTCATTTTAGTATTATTTATCATTGATATGTCTATAGATAGCGTGCGCTTGGCTAAGATGCTCATAACATTGCCATCAGGAAGTATAACGGATCAACACACAGAATTATGTGTAACCTTGAACGTTTATAGTCTAGATAATATACAATTTAGTGATAATTACTCATAAACGTGGATGGCGAAAAAAAGAAGAAAAAAAAGTAACAAAGACTTGACTTACGTCAACTTCATTCCATCTATAAAGATGACACCACAAAGCGCATTTATTGTATTATTCAAGTTTTCAGGACTGATGAGGAGGAATTTATAAAAGGTACAAGTACGTACAAGGATACTATGCTCATCTTCAAATCTTTTCACGATTCTAGAATATCTAAGCGATCTACTGTCTGTCCGTAGTGTACAAATGGTAGAATGCTTAGGTTATCTATGGCGATTTCCCTTCCTTCATCGATCCAAGGCTTCAATTAAAACTTTAAAAAACTACACCCTACATGCGTCATCGTTAGATTCGGTTTTTCTTTTGATTAAAATGAAAAGGGCTTTCTATATAGTGCAATATTAACTAAACGTGCTCAAAGCGCTTACAAAGGGTTCCTGATCAACAGCAATAAGTTACATAAAGAACGAGACATGACGCCTGTTAGGCGACAATACATTTTTTCCGAGAGAGACCAGGTACTGAGTACTGTGAGAAACTGTGAGTAAAGAGTTTTTTCCAATGACTCAATTATGCGCCAAGCGAAGCTCGAACCCAGGACCTTTTGATCTGAAAGCGAGGGTCATACCACAAGATCCCATAGCCGCACCAAAAAAAAAAGCATGACTATCTAAATGTCAAATCAATTTTTCCCATGCCCACACCGACTTCAATAAACGCCGAGATTTTGTAATTTGGTATTAAAAATTAACCAAATTGCCATTGGTGAAAATTACTCGAGTGCCCCGCCTCTTTATTATCAAAACAGAAATAAAAATCACTTTTATGTCCATTATGGAGCTCTTTTGGACCAATTAAAAAAAATTTAAAAAACCCCAACCCCCCCTCCCCTCCCAAAAAAAAAAACACAAAAAAACAAAGCAACATTACTACTGTGAAAAATTGCTGTGTAAGCGGTGTATTTGTGTATTAATAATAATTATAAGAATTTAACTTTGGTTGTTCGGACCTTGGAATGCATCACACGACGGTACAGATATTTGTAAACAGGTGCATGCCTAGGAATAGAATGGATGGATAGAATTAAAATTGAAGAAGTATGGAAAAGGACACAGCAAAAACCAGTGGGAGAGGAAATAGGAAGAAGACAATGGAGGTGGATTGGATGTGCACACCCTTAAAAAGAATGACTCCACTATAACCAAGACGACTGGAATCCTCAGGGCAGAAGATCAAGGGGAAGGCCACGAGGAACATTGAGAAGAATTAAATAAGCTGATATACAGAGAAGTGGTAAGACATGGAATGAGATAAAAAAAAAGTTAGCTCAGGATAGAGAAGGATTGAAACTGTCTGTGGCCTATACCCTGACCCAGGGTGAAAAAGGCAATGATGATGATGTACGGAACAATGCTGATCCACAACCCAATTCCACTCACATACTTCAATGTGCTCAAACTAAATGGCCAGTCAATCCATCGTTTTGTTAGACAAATAACATTCCTCTATAAATTATACCATTATAGTAACATTTCACTTGCAATCAACGTTCCTCCATACATTATACGATTATAGTAACATTTTACTTGCAATCAACGTTCCTCCATACATTATACCAGTATTTTAAAATTTTATTTGAAATGTAGGCTATAAATACGTCTCTAAAATAAATTACACTTTCAAATTTGATATATCAAATTAGATATAAAAGTTTACGATATTAAAATATAAAGTAAAGTATTACGAAAAAATCAAATTGAACAATGCCCTCTTAATCATGAGATGCATACAAGGGGTCCCAGTACACATTCTCTCTCTCTCTCTCTCTCTCTATCTCCCTTTCTCTCTCTCTCTCCCTCTCTCTCTCTCTCTCTCTTTCATCCTCTCTCTCTCTCTTTCATTCTCTCTCTCTTTCATTCTCTCTCTCTCTCTCTCTCTCTCTCTCTCTCTCTCTCTCTCTCTCTCTATCTCCATATTTTTTCATTGTCTATTGTTAGGTCCTATACTATTTTTCTCATTAAGTTTTAAAAGTTAACCTTTATGCGATGATTCTATAGCAGTGTTCTTATGGGACTATTTGATAGTTTCATGCTGATAATAGGATATTTTTGTTGTTGCTACCCTTAAGATATGACTCTAGTCTATAGCAAATCAAAGTGATACTAAGCTGCTAGAAGCTGTGGACTGTAAAAAGTAAAACAAACCTAAATGAAGAATATAACTGCTTAAAAAGGGAACAAAATACCAATCACAGAACGTTTTAGGCCCAAAATCATTCTTCAGCCAACAACATTATCAACCAAAAAACAAACAAAACAATGAAAACATAAATACATTACCAAAAAATAGATTGACGACAGAGAAATATTCAGTCCGCGTATTCGTATTTCAGTCTCAGATTCAAGTTGTAGTCCTTCAGAGCCATTCAGTCCTTGGAGTCGGAGTTTATCACAATTTCTTTAGCGTGAAACAGACACTAGCAATGGAGAGAGGCACATTATAGTGATAAACAATCATCATCATCATCATCATCATCATCATCATCATCATCATCATCATCATCATCATCATCATCATCATCATCATCATCATCATCAAGTGCCAGGCCTCTTTCAGCCATCGACAACCATGTCCCTCCAACCAACATTGTCCTCAGATCTTCTCAATAGCTCGATTCCTGTTCCTCCTCCACCAATCTATCCGTTCAGATTGTCAATGTAATCTATCCTCTTTCTCCCTCTTTTTTTCTTCCCAGCAACTTTATCCGTAAGTACAATCCTTTCAATTCCGTTTTTTCTATAAATATGTCCAAGAAATTTTAACTGTCTTTTTCTGATGTTGTTTATCAAAGTTGGTCGCAATATTTAACAGTTAGAAAAGGACATGACGCCTGTTAAGCGAAATTACACATTTTTTCGGACAAACCAGGTACTCATTTTGGCAAG
The DNA here is from genome assembly GCF_034508935.2 of Berghia stephanieae. Classification (NCBI taxonomy): domain Eukaryota; kingdom Metazoa; phylum Mollusca; class Gastropoda; order Nudibranchia; family Aeolidiidae; genus Berghia; species Berghia stephanieae. The sequence goes on along the minus strand of NC_088368.1, from coordinate 43,062,533 downwards.
CAGATTGCAGTGATTTAAAGACAAAAGTACTAATAGTATAGATCTTCAATTCCATACGTTTCTCAATTAGAAGCCAAGAGAGTCTTAGAAAACCCAATGCAGATTGATTTCTCCTCTTTCTATAAATAAGCTTGGCAGAATCGTTCTGGGCTATCAGAAGGGATTTTATCTTATATTCATTTATAGAAGAGAGGGGATAATAATTCAAAGCTTCAGCCTTTTTTTTGAAATTATATATTGATTAATGTGTTTTCTCTTTTTATTCTTGTCATTGCAGTAAAAAATGTTAGAGACGAAGCAGACATCCCGGACAAGTGACGCCTGTCAAATTCACGCCTGGCGAAGGTAGACATTTGTTATCACAATACTTGTCTTAGGCAAAACTCAGCATTTCATTTTGAAATCCCCCACTCAAGAACAAACCATCATCTTTACTCTTTCTTCCCCTCCACCATCCGACTTTGGAATTCCCTACCTTGTAAACAAGCCCTTTCGACTGATGACTTCAAAAAGTTGCTCCCTGATTCCCTCTAAAACACCTGTTACTGAAAAGACGGCCATACAATCTTCACCCTGAAGTTTTGGCCTTAATGGAAGAAGAAGGCCTAAGACTGGGTGCAATCATTTTTGTTTGGGCTCCTTGTTACTCTGGTTGATCTCTCCTCTTGGTTGACGAATCGTCATCAATATCTTTTACACCACCAGAATCTGGGTTTAACCCTTTTCGCTTTCAGTTGCACAGTCGAACTAGAAGTGAACACAATCGTTTTATCTCGGAATTAAAATTTCTATCACATTCCCACCGCAAAGTGTAACATCACACGTAATTTCTTTGTAATCGCTTTTAGAACATCATATTGATGTGGAAAAAAACCCAGAATGTATGGTTTTGAGCAGAAATGATGTTAAACCAACCTGCAAACGATCCTATCAAAACGAAAAGATCGAAAGAGTTGAAAGTTTTACATATAATTTGGCATACATTATTACATTTGATGGTAGATCCACCCATGAAATTTAAAGAAGAATTGCTTTAGCAAAGAACACATATAATCAATTAAAACAAACAATGAACAACCACAACATTGAGACGGCAACAAAGCTCCGGGTAATGAAATCATACGTGTGATCTCTGCTTCTTAATGGCATCGAGTGTTGGCAGATTAACAATGAATGTGAACGTAGAATAACTGCAGCCGGAATTTGGTTTTATAGACGTATTCTTAGAATCTCACGGAAAGATAAAATAAAAAACGAGGAGGTATTAAAAGAAATTGGAGTACGACCAACTTTGGTAAACACCATCTGTAAAGGACAGTTAAAATTTCTCGGACATATTCACAGAAAAAACGGAATTGAAAGGATTGTACTTACGGGTAAAGTTGCTGGGAAGAGAAGAAGAGAGAGAAAGAGGATAGATTACATTGACAATTTGAACGGATGGATTGGTGGAGGAGGAACAGGAATCGAGCTATTGAGAAGATCTGAGGACAGATATGGTTGGAAGGACATGATTGCCGATGTCTGAAACAGGCCTGGCACTTGATGATGATGATGATGATGATGATGATGATGATTGTTTATCACTATAATGTGCCTCTCTCCATTGCTAGTGTCCGTTTCAGTTGTGAAATTAAAAGGGCTTCAATTCGGAGGGAAAATACGTCGGTTGCGAATGAAAGAGGACTGTTCCTTACCTCCCATAGGGCAGGGAGGCACTTACTGTGTCTTCTATCCCCCTATATTATCTGTTTTCCAACATGCTTTCTGTCTTTGTCTTGGGATGAGATGACTTAGTTTTACCTGGCCCTGTCAGGAGACCCTAGCCGGGAGGGAAACATTGTATTATATAGTAAAGAGTTTTGGAAGATGATATTTTTTTTGTCTAATAAATCATCTCTCTGTTATGCATTGTAATAATAATAATAATAATAATAATAATAATAATAATAATAATAATAATAATAATAATAATAATAATAATATCAATAATAACAATAATAATAATAATGATAATAATAATTACTCATCAGAAATTTGTCAAAGTAAAGATACATTCGTTTGATGGTTAATATAAAATCCTAATTCTAATAGAACTGGAATAAATAGTTGATATAAATGAGTGTCTATTCATACCATGAGTTATCTTCAAAATTTCAATTGACGTGAGTTTTAACGAGCATCAATATATTTTTTTTTTAATAACGAGCGGTATGAAAAGAATATGAGTAGACAAGAATCATAATATATCTATTTTACACCACGTTCATTTCGA
>NC_088368.1:43035258-43042758 GCF_034508935.2 Berghia stephanieae | reverse complement strand
TCTCTCTCTCTCTCCCTCTTCACACAAACACACACATACACACGCGCGCGCACACACAAATCAATAAATTTCGCTCACTGGATTATTTTTGATGTTCAGTCAGCTTTCATGTACTACTACTACTACTACTACTACTACTACTACTACTACTACTACTACTACTACTACTACTACTACTACTATTACTACTACTACTACTACTACTACTACTACTACTACTACTACTACTACTACTACTACTACTACTACTACTACTACTACTACTATTACTACTACCACCAACACAACATCATCCTCACTACCAACAAATACCATCCCAATTCCCTTTTTGTGTGTGTTCGGAAATTCCTCTTTCGGCATTGAAATTCCTCCGAGTGGTGCCTGAACTTCCTGTGAGTCAAATTTAAAATTGACGTCTCTGCAAGTTTTACTATTCTCGTCAAATTGTCAATGCCCGTATCTAAGGAGTTATCTTTGCCCATTGATTTGACTATGCGTGAAAACGATGCCTCACTTCAAAGTCGATTTTCTCAAAACTTGGTTTTTACACACTCCCTACTTCAAACAGTCGTAGTTGGGCAATGAATAATCAGAATTTTATAAATTTGGTACCAAATTTTAAAATATAAGTTAAGATAAGCTATGCTTGAGTACCAAAAACCCAAAATTGAACAATCCGACTTAATACCGTTTCGAGGCGGAGGATCACATAGTAAAATAACCCAACTGCTACCCAAAAACCTTGCTTTATCTGTAAACAATAATATGTTTTCGACAAGTAACTAACACACGTGTTCAAACATGCCTGGGTCACAATGGTATGTAGAATATACATTTTTATATGCATAACATTGTTTATCCAGACATGTTTATCACTTGTAGGGAAAACATCTCATTGGTTACGATTGGCTGAAACGTATATTATTTTTAAGCAAGTATCAATCCACGCGATTGATCTCCAAGATTTTTGAAAATTTTATCAAAATATCGTAACCCACAAAAGCAGAATATGCCACCTTTTTACACACTTTTACTATGCCGTCTCGTGGTAAAACACTCTGCGACAAAACTGTATGTTTCTGTTTCGGATCCCCCTTCAGAGCCCCAATGGTGTTTCTTTGCAAAAGAATGACTGCTCGTTTATGTTCATATACTCAGGTGTAGAATATTACAATAATGTAACAAGTGTTTTGTCGTAGTTAAGAATATTCCGGAGCAAAGAATGGACCACGTGATGAATGTAATCTACGTCATATGATTTGAATCTGGAGTTCACAATTGATGTGAGACGGTTATATAATCAACACGGTCCATCATTCCCCTCAGATAGTGTCGAGTTCCTACAAACTATTGAATCTAACTTGTTGTGCTCGTGCATTGTGAACATCCAACAAAATGAATCTCAAGTCTGCTTTTGGTAAGTATAAGAACCAGTCATCTTTGTTTTACTTCTGTGCCGTATTTGAACCAGACATCTTTGTTTTACTTCTGTGACGTATTTGAATCAGTCATCTTTGTTTTACTTCTGTGCCGTATTTGAACCAGTCATCTTTGTTTTACTTCTGTGCCGTATTTGAACCAGTCATCTTTGTTTTAGTTCTGTGCCGTATTTGAATCAGTCATCTTTGTTTTACTTCTGTGCTGAATTTGAATCTGTGTCGGTTTTGAAGAAGTCATCTTTCTTTTACTTCTGTGTGGTAATTGAATCAGTATTTTTTTCTTTTACTTGGTGTTCTATTTGAACCAGTCATCTTTGTTTTACTTCTGTGTCGTATTTGAACAAATCATATTTGTTGGTCTTCTTTGCTTTATTTAGAACCAGTCATCTTTGTTTTACTTCTGTGCCGTATTTGAATACTCAGCTACTCAGAATAAAATGGATGGGTAGAATAAAAAATGAAGAAGTATGGAAAAGAACACAGCAGAAACCAGTGAGAGAGGAAATACAAAGAAGACGATGGAGGTGGATTGGACACACGCTTAGAAAGAACGACTCCACTATAACAAAGAAAATATTGGACTGGAACCCTCAGGGCAGAAGATCAAGGGGAAGGCCACGATGAACGTGGAGAATAATTAAAGAAGCTGATATACAGGGAAGTGGTAAGACCTGGAATGAGATTAAAAAGATAGCTCAGGATAGAGAAGGATGGAAACTGTTTGTCTGTGGCCTATACCCTGACCCAGGGTGAAAAAGGCAATGATGATGATGATAGAGAAGGATGGAAACTGTTTGTCTGTGGCCTATACCCTGACCCAGGGTGAAAAAGGCAATGATGATGATGATAGAGAAGGATGGAAACTGTTTGTCTGTGGCCTATACCCTGACCCAGGGTGAAAAAGGCAATGATGATGATGATAGAGAAGGATGGAAACTGTTTGTCTGTGGCCTATAACCTGACCCAGGGTGAAAAAGGCAATGATGATGATGATAGAGAAGGATGGAAACTGTTTGTCTGTGGCCTATACCCTGACCCAGGGTGAAAAAGGCAATGATGATGATGATGATCTTTGTTTCACTTCTGTGAAGTATTTGAACCAGTCATCTTTGTTTTACTTCTTTGCCGTATGTGAACCAGTCATCTTTGTTTTACTTCTTTGCCGTATTTGAACCAGTCATCTTTGTTTCACTTCTGTGAAGTATTTGAACCAGTCATCTTTGTTTTACTTCTTTGCCGTATTTGAACCAACCAACTTTTCTTTTAATTCTGTGTGATAATTGAACCAGTATCTTTCTTTCGAGCACAGGATCGTGATTCGTGGAGACAGTTGACCGGCAACGTGCTCAAGTGCGCAAGCCACGATGGATGATGATCTTTCTTTTACTTGGTGTTCTATTTGAATCAGTCATCTTTGTTTTACTTCTGTGCCGTAATTGATGAATACGTCATATTTGTTTTACTTCTGTGTGGTAATTGAACCTGTATCTTTGTTTAACTTGGTGATCTATGTGAACCAGTCATCCTGGTTTTACGTCTGTGCTCTATTTAAACCAGTCATCTTTGTTTTACGTCTGTGCTCTATTTGAACAAGACATCTTTGTTTTACTTTTGTGTCATATTTGAACCAGTCATCTTTGTTTTACTTTTGTGTCATATTTGAACCAGTCATCTTTGTTTTACTTCTGTGACGTATTTGAACCAGTCATCTTTGTTTTACTTCTGTGACGTATTTGAACCAGTCATCTTTGTTTTACTTCTGTGCCGTATTTGAACCAGTCATATTTTGTTTACATCTTTGCCGTATTTGAACCAGTCATCTTTGTTTTACTTCTGTGTCATATTTGAACCAGTCATATTTTGTTTACATCTTTGCCGTATTTGAACCAGTCATCTTTGTTTTACTTCTGTGTCATATTTGAACCAGTCATATTTTGTTTACATCTTTGCCGTATTTGAACCAGTCATCTTGGTTTTACGTCTGTGCCGTATTTGAACCAGGCATCTTTGTTTTACTTCTTTGCTCTATTTGAACAAGTCATCTTTGTATTAATTCTGTTTCGTATTTAAACCAGACATCTTTTTAAAATATTTTATTTGTGCATTTATTTGCAAATCATCTAACTTTTTATTGTCCGATCTTTTACTTTGTTATTGACGTTGAAATGACCTACGTAAACAAATTGTAACAAACTTGTAAATTCCTAGAATAGCAAAGAAATAATCAAAAAAATATCTAAAAAGAAAAATATGAGCTTTTATTTAGTGAAATAACTACTAAATGTGCTCAAAGCGCTTTAGATGGAGTCCCTGACCAACAGCAAAACGTAACATGTAGAATAAGGCTTCACGCCTGTTAGGCGATATTACACGTTTTTTCCTACATAAAGAACGTTGGTAACGGTACTCATTTTACTCTTGAGTACGATGAGAGAATGTGGGTAAAGAGCCTTTTTCCAAGGACTCTACTAAGCGTCGACCGGGGCTCGAATCAGAAATATATAAACCGTCTGATTAAGCTTTAAGTGAAGAACGTAGTTTAGGTTCACGTCTAAGCCATTTTCAATTTTGAAATCCGATGTTAAGTTCCTGATCTTATTTTGCATTTCTTACAGTTACCTTTGTCGTGCTTATCTTTTGCTTCATAAACGGACTGGTAAGTTGATATCAATTAGAAGTAAAAGAAATAATTCAGTCATTCATTCATTCATTCATTCTTTCATTCATTCATTCTTCCTCTTCTTCTTCTTCTTCTTCTTCTTCTTCTTCTTCTTCTTCTTCTTCTTCTTCTTCTTCTTCTTCTTCTTCTTCTTCTTCTTCTTCCTTCTTCTTCTTCTTCTTCTTCTTCTTCTTCTTCTTCTTCTTCTTCTTCTTCTTCTTCTTCTTCTTCTTCTTCTTCTTCTTCTTCTTCTTCTTCTTCTTCTTCTTCTTCTTCTTCTTCTTCTTCTTCTTCTGCAAATACAAAGGATCAAAACTTTGACGAGTTGAGAAACTTCTCCGAGCAGTGAGATTGACAGGATTTCTATTAACAAACCCTTGACATCAGCACTGATCTCATTTTAACAGTATTAATAATAGCCCTAACAGGTTACAAGTTATGTTAGTGGGATGGGGAATGATAAGTAAGCAAATAAGGTCATAAGATTAAATACACATTATAAATACATAATATTACGATTGAGCATAAGCTATAGTACATTTGTAGTAGGTAAATTCTTGTAAATTCAATTCACTCATTTGAAAGGCATACATACATGTACAATTATATATATATATATATATATATATATATATATATATATATATATATATATATATATATATATATATAGAGAGAGAGAGAGAGAGAGAGAGAGAGAGAGAGAGAAATTAGAATCCATATCTCTTTTTATGAAATATCTAGCAAGTGCTAGACTTAATGGGTCAGAAACAAAGTTCGCTTTCCAATCAAATTAGCTTAGAGTTCGCTCGATTATATTTCTCATTATTAAAACATTAATCTCTTCTTGTCACATTTGCTTTACCCTGACATAACACCTTCTTGAGACGTCGTGTCACTTATTTAGAAGGAAAATAGGAGCAAGAAACAAGTCATTGAATTGAACATTCTTGAGGCCTTCCTCACGTTCCTCAAGCTAAGAAAAATAACCCACGTATTCATTTAGCCTGGTTTAAAAGATGGAATAAAATATAGGACCTTTAACTTTCCCTGGTAGGAAAAATAAAAACCCTCCAAAACCTTATGAACTTTACAAAGATCTGTAACTAACCGTATTAGGAAGAAAAAACCTAGGACCTCGACATAACCCTTATAGAAAAAAAAAAAACAAACAGCATGGGACTGCTCTGCACTTATTCTCAATACTTCAACGACAATGGCAGCGGACAACTAAAAGAATGGATTCGTAAACTTTTGCCACTCAATCAAGGTTTATTTTACACCTTTTAAAATGCTACTAAAAATTGACAAATTGAATAAATAAATGCCTGACAAAAGATCCACGGTTAGAATAACAATATATTGTAGTGAAGCGACATCAAGAAACGTACGGAAGCTGTCCTTAAAATTCAAATGCTGTTGATCGTTATCTTGTGTCTGGCTTGATTTACATTTTAAATCGTTGAATACTTGGAATATTAATGTAATGTGGAGTACCTACAATTTCTCTATAAAATATCCTCAGGCTGCATTGGATGTGACAAGGTGTGACAATTGTCTAAAGCGCAATAAGTGCGTAAGTATTTACTTAATAAACAACTGACCATGGATCTAACGCAACTGGTTTCCTTCAAAATAAATCATGACAAATTGCAAGAAGGTCTCCAGTTATAATAAAGGTCTGAAATCTGATATATAAAACTGTTCCAGAATAAGAATAAATCTCTTAGATGAGAGTCGTATGTTTTTATTAATACACCCATCTATTCGTGTATGCACCATGTCATTACAATCTTAATCATTAGTAATATCCTCCAATTATTCCCTACAGAAAAAAAATACATACATGCTTCCGGCACTTTCGTTTTTTTTTCCTTGAGCAAAATTATAAACTCCCCAATTTGCTCACTTGGATAACATGGGTGATTCCTGTTGACATTAGACTTCTTGTTTGATGAATTAATCAATATTCCTTCGTGGAATGTCTAGGAGACGATATCTTATGATGTCGTGGCGAAAGGGCATTATATATACATATATATTTCAAGTATAATTTTGTTCAATTTCTACAATAATGTTTCGAGCTCTCGCTCTCTTCATCCATGAGAGGCGCAATAAATGTTCGAAACAATATTGTATAAGTTGAACAATATTACATTTGAAATATTGTAGAAATAACTCAACTCATCAAAAAGTTAAGCACTACTACTTCATGTAATTTATATATATATATATATATATATATATATATATATATATATATATATATATATATATATATATATATATATATAAGCTCTCGTTTAGTCAACTGCTGTGGTGATGACATTTTCATTGTCATTTTTGTTTTCAATGTATGACTAGAAGTTTGTCATACCAGTAAATTAGTTTCCATTCTTGTCAGCGCAAATCATGTGCTCAATGTAGTTCCAATATTTTGACTTAACTCATTTTGTACAATACGTTTCAGAACTGTGTATTTATCTTTGTACGGGGTTAAAATGAAAAGTCTTGACGCCTCTCTTGTATTTCCAAATTTTAATTTAACCTTTAATTTCAACTTTGACCTATATCATCTTACACTTTTCCTCCAGTTCAAGAACTAACAAGCTTAATTTACTCCTGGTTGGAGCCAATAAAAACACCCCGCCATTACGATTGCAGTCATTGTGGTATATGTTGAATTTTGATGGGAAATATTCATTGTCCCTAATAGACAAATCCAACTATGACTTCTTGTTCTGTACACTTTAAAAAATGTCTTATGTTTATTTTCACTTGATTGGCTGTTTATGTTCAATACTTTGACATTTTTCTTAATACATTGTTTATTTTGAACACGTCTTATATAGTTGATAACAGCAATGGAAGATTGCTTAATGTATGTGGCCATTACTTAAATAGAAATTATTGACACGTTATGGTGTAAAACTGCACTATTACTATGTGTCGATTCAGTTATGTGAATTGTCTTGTCGATGTAATTATTTACAGTGTCAGAGTTGGGGCATAAATCCCTATGATTGTCTTTTGTTCTCATCTGCTTTGATAAAATTGCCAATTCTTATTCGTCAATAGTTTGGCACTCTTGAGTGGTCTTTCACTACGTGTGTTATGCAGCGTAAGTCATCATCATAGGTTGTCGCTCCAACACCAAACCCACTCCACGGGATCATCGAAGTAGACTCTTGGGTCATATCAGTGCAACTGGGTCCGTCCTGTCATACTTCAAGGATATGCTCTGGGCATCCGCATGTACACAAGCTGGTCTCAGCCATCCCCCCATTTTTCATGCTTCAGCCAAGTTTTGCATATGCTCTGTTCAGTGTTACCCATTCATTCCTGGGGAGCTCAGTTCCGTAGAGCAGTTCTTCTCTTGGAACTTCAACGGTTTCATTTGCG
>NC_088368.1:43015258-43032758 GCF_034508935.2 Berghia stephanieae | reverse complement strand
AGGACTGCTGGAGTTGTTGTTTGTTGTTGATTTTTGACGATGTTTCGTAGGTTTGTAGTTGATAAGTAGACCTTTTCGTATATGCGGAGAAAAACAAACCTATGGAACCACTTAAAAAATCACCAACAAACAACTCAAACACATGTAACAAGTAGTCCTGACGATGGCCGTTAGGCCTGAAACATCGATTTAGACTGACTCCAACATCGTGATAAATATATATATATATATATATACAAAGATTCTTTTGGTCATTACTGACCTACGCTATTAATAGATGATAAAGGTACTGACCAATATCCTGCTGCTGGGGAGTGGCTATTGGTCAGTGTGTATATATATATATATAATGAACCCACGTCCGGAACGGTATTACGAAGAAAATCGGCTTTAAAATGAAAATGATCAAAATAATAAAATTAAAGTTTTTAGTAATTTCAAAAACTGCAATCATTTTTCTACATAAAATCATAATAATTCAGCATAAATATTTGCACTAAATTGTATAATTCCAAGTTTTAAAATGCAACTATCAGTGACACATTCAAAAAGAGAGTTGACTTTCTCTCAGATACCTACCATTTCCAATGCTTAACAATACTGAGTCCTTTCCTCCACCAATAGCATGTAAGAAATCATAACAAAGGGTGTGTCTTTATCCATCTCAGAAAATGCAATGCTGAATCGGCAGTTATATTGTTCAACCAATAATGAACTTTAAACAACTGAAAAAAAAACAAGATTAGCATTTGCCCTAAAAACCTGACAAATAATAGAATCTGATTGGTCGAAGGTGGTCACATGCACCTGTCGGCCATTGAGATGTCCGGGTTTTTTGTGGTCACAAAGATCGGTATCGTACTGTGTGTCATCGGGTGCATGCTTGTGTGTGTGTGGGTGTGTGTGTGTGTTTGCGCAGCTTGATACACACTACGTGTTCTCATTTCTTTGTCTAGTTGCATTGGTTAATGTTTGAGGCAAATTATTTAGAGTTAGATAATTCTTCACGTTATTAAAACTACGTTGTTAGGAACAAAAGTTTTTTCTACCTACAGAGATTGCCTACGAAAAACATATTTAAAATAAAGAAAAGTAGAAAAGTAAACAAAGCCTTCAAAAATTAATGAAGTACTAATGGAAATGCAAGTTCATAAAATGAAAAAGATAAATGCATGGATAGATAACCTGACAGAGATAGAGATAGATAAATAGATAGATCGATAGTATATATATATGCATATATATATATATATGTATATATATATACATAAATATACATACATTTCGATGATTTTCTCATCTCCTCAGTTGGCAGAATGGTATTTCATTCGGTAAAAGACACTCCCGAATTAAAGACCATTCTGCCAACTGAGGAGATGAGAGAATCATCGAAACGTACGTTTTGGTTGACATATACGTGAGTGAATTAATTTATTTTTATAGGCTCTAATTATCGAGCACTCTCGTACCTACAAGTACCCAATAACACTCATAATTATTTATATTTGGAGGCACAAATGTAGATAGAGAACATGAAATGGGAAAGCATGGCATAGGCCAGATGAATGAGAATGGAGAACTTTTGGCGGACTTCTGAACTACAAACAACCTTATAATTGGCGGGACACTTTTCCCACTCAAGCGCTGTCATAAAGTTACATGGGTGTCTGAAGATCATCAGACAGAACACCAAATAGACCATGTCATGGTGAGACAACGGTAAGGAAGTTCATTACTAGATGTACGAGCTAGACGAGGCGCAGACATTGGTTCAGATCATCACCTTGTTTGTTGTTGCAAATATCATTTTGCGACTATCAGCAAGAAAAAAAAACTTCAAAACCCTCGAGTAAAATATGATATCAAGATGCTGAATCAACCAGACATTAAAGAAACATTTAAGATTTCACTCCAAAACCGCTTTAAAGTGCTTCAAACACACGAGCCCGAGGAAACAGAGACAGCATGGGCAACTCTGAAAGAGGTCATCACAGGGACATGTGAAGAAGTGCTTGGAAGACCACAAGCCAAAAAGAAGCCATAGATCAGAGAGGAGACGTGGCAGAAATTAGAAGAAATGAGAAGGGAGAAACATGCAATGAACAATGCGAAAACTAGACTCCAAAAGCAAATGGCAGTAATTAGATACACTACAGTGGCCAACGAATGGAAGAAACAGCTACGGGTAGACAATCGGTCCTACACAAATGAAATTGCTGATACAGCAGAGGAAGCTGCAGGGAAAGGAGATCTTAAGACCCCTACGCCACCACCAGATTGTTGAGTGGTCGGAAAAACAACCCAAATAAACCTGTCAGAGAAAAAATGGGAAACTAATCACATGAATAGAAGAGCAACTCAAAAGATGGAAAGAACACTTCTGTGAAGTGCTCAACAGACTACCCCAAGTATTAAGACCACACCTGAACCCTGGAGAACCCCTCAATATCAATACAGGTGAAATCACTAAGGCAGAGATCCGAAGGGCACTTGGCAGTCTGAAAAATGGAAACGCTGCTGGCACAGATAACATCCCTGCTGAAGCCTTGAAAGAGGGTGGAAACATAATCGTGGATCAACTCCACCACCTTTTCAACTTGATCTGGACAAATGAGAAGATATCATCTGATTGGAAGAAGGGCCTGCTAGTAAAATTACCCAAATATGGCGAGCTGTCCCAGTGCGACAAGTGGAGAGGAATCACCTTGCTGTCCATAACCAGCCAAGTGCTCACACGAAACATACTTGACAGGATGAAAGTTACATTAGACAAAGCACTACGAGATGAGCAGTTAGACATCAGAAAAGAACGATCATGCACATACCAAATTGCAACTCTAAGAATCAATGTTGAGCAGTCGATTGAGTGGCAATCATCCTTATATGTATGCTTTTTAGACTTCGAGAAAGCATTTGACAGCGTAGACAGGGATAGCATCTGGAACATCCTTCTCCACTGCGGGGTGCCAGAAAAATTTATAAACATCATCAAACGACTTTATGATGGTTTTCCTGCCAAGTCATCAGTGTCACAGTAAAGGTTGTTCACAATTATCTTATTAAATTTTATTGTATTAAGAACTGAATTCATCTCACTCCAGTTATATTTCGGTAGGCTTAGATAAACTTTACCTTCTAATATTATATCGTCTTTCCTTTTATAGCCTTCCCTCGAATTAATTTCTAATTAGTGAATACTTTTCGTTCTACATTCTGTCACGTAGCCACTTATTATAAAAGCTGATAGGTCTAACATTCTACACTCACTTCTCTCCACAATCTATGCAGGACGGCCAGTCGCTCTATTCCTTATATATACTGGAAGATTTTTATCTTTTGGGACTTTGTAGATATTATATCTCCACCATTAAGACGCCGGAGCTTTTAACTTTGATTGTATAATCTTCAAGGATCAAACCTGAGCCCGCTGTCAAAGAACCATACAATAACCCCTTACCAATTGCCTGGAAGTGGAATTTTACGAGCCCGAGCCTGTTATCAGAGGAATATATCATCCAAGCCCGTCAACTACCTGGAAACGTAAACTTACGAACCTGACATATTATCATAAGTTACGTAATATATTCACATCTCTATTTGTAACTGCCACGATCACTATTCATCTCTTTTAATTAAATTTCATCATTATTTTTTATTTCATTGTAAACAAATCGTTAATTGTTTTTCATTTATAGTAACTAGTAAATCCTGGGGCCTCATTCTACATATATTTTTATGCAAAGTCGAGTAGCTCTTTACTCACTTGAGACCATGACATTTTGGAGGGGACACATATAAAGAATTGAATTTATTTAGTTACATATATCTATTTCATCTAACTTTAAAGTTGAAATTGTAAAACTCTTAATTGCCCCACTTGATCGTATTTTAATTGAACTCCCTATTTACAGGATTATTTTTTTTCTTTTTCATTTCTTCATTTAAATGGAATAGCAATTTATCCATTCATTCTTTCATTGAAATTGAATTGCATTTTATTGATTCATTCCTTCATTCATTTATTCATTTATAAATTATTCATTCATTCATTGTTCATACATTTATTCATTCATTCATTCATTCATCCATTCATTCGTTTATTCACTCATTTATCCAATCATTCATACATTTATTCCTCCCTTCGTTCTTTCATTCATACATTATCCATTCATTCATTCATCTATTCACTCAGTTTTTCATTCATTCATTCATTCCTTGTCCACTTTGTTATTATATCACTCATTTCATTTTGTTGTTTGCCTCATTCATGAATTGTTTTCAATATGTTTACATTCCATAACGATTCATTCACCTATCATCCAATCACTCAGTGTTGTGAACACATTTTGTAACTATTGTAAATCTTACGATATTTTATTGTTTTGTATTTCAGACATCACTGTTAAACACTCTTCAATGCCTAATTACAATTGTTGAAGAACCATTGAACAAGAGAGAGGTCCCAGCCACGAACTGAGTTGGTAAATATATCCTTCATTATTCTCTTTTACATGAGTTGGGCATCACATAGTAACTATAGAAATCGTGATTTGTTTTGCATAGTGATTTGTTTTAAATACATTTTTGGCATATTACTGTTACCGAAAACCACTTATATATTATGTTCTGAAAAGTGAGCCTTAAAAAAAAAGAATAATAAAAGGAGTCTACTCGCCGTCGTGTTATATTTAGTGATAGATAACTTGGGATTATTTTGGCATCCTATTATTGTTATCAAACTCTAGTATATTAGCGTCATTGCGAATAATTGTACACAAACTAACGACGAGTCACACACATTGGTGATACATTTTTCGTAGTAACATAGTTTAGAGTACACGCGATTGACACATTGTTATTGACACAAGTCATAATAACTCCGCATTGTATTGACACATTGCTTTATAAGATATAACGATAAAAGGCATCAAATTCAACATACATAATAAGTTGAAATAAGAGAGAGAGATTTCTAAAAATAGAACAGTCCATTCCAGTAAGTGTAAACAAATAAAACAGTCAGTAACAGTATCCTGTCAATATAATATATATATAAAATATCGTAACTAATTTATTGCAACATGGAAGCATATAAAAGATACTTAAGTCTCGCAAAGGACTTAGAAATACCCCAGGAAAGAATATTTTCATGGTGCGAAGAGAAAGTAAAAGAAGAAAAAGAACATGAAGAAAGAATTCGTAGAGAAGAAAATGAAGAAAGAATTCGTAGAGAAGAAAATGAAGAAAGAATACGTAGAGAAGAACGAGAAGAAAGAGTCCAAGAAAGGGAACTAAAAAGACAAATAGCTTTAGCAGAAGAAGAAACCAAAAGGACCCAAATGATGCTGGAAATTGAAAAAACAAAAACCGGTCATGAAAGAAAACATAATAATAGTGATGAATTTTTCGTGAAACTTCCACGCATGCCAACATACGATGAACGCTCAGACTGTCTAAATCCTTCTTACACTGATTCGAAGTTCAGGCTAAAGGTTATCGTTGGCCAGAAAGCAAATGGGCCACAGCCTTGATTAACTGCTTATCTAGAGAACCGCTAAAAGTTTTCTATACCTTAACAACTGAAGATGCAGATGACTATGGTAAAATTAAAGACGCTCTACTAAAAAGATTTAGATTAACGGAAGATGGTTACCAGGAAAAGTTTCACACTGCAAAACCGGAAAGTGGAGAAGACTTTAATACATTCGTGAACCGAATTACTCAATTTCTAAATCGGTGGCTTGAGTTGGCAAAGTAAAACAAGACGACTTTGCAGGCCTTTACTATCTCACGCTGAAGAATCGAATCTATCAAGCTTGCAACCCAGATTTAGTCGCATTCTTTAAAGAGAGAAAGCCAGAAAACTTGGACAAATTAAAAATCTACGCAGAAAACTTTAACAGCGCACATCCCTTGACACCCCTTAGCAGAACATTGAAGGAACCATACTACGCTGCCGCTGCTCAGAGTCCATGTACACCTAAAGTTCAGTACTCAAATAGAACGAGCCGATCCATCACTCGAACACGCAAGTGAAACAGGATGACCATAGTAACAAACCATGGAACAAACAGTTCAATAGAGACCATAGCCGACCCTATCAAAACAAAACAAGAAATAGCACTGACAATATACTGAGTATAAGAAAACCAACAAACCTATAATTAAATGTCAATATTGTGGAATGAAAGGCCACACAGCAGACAAATGTTACAAAATCGTGGGATATCCAAAAGAAACTGCAAATGCATCACTCCAAACCAGTGTAAATAATCAGACACGAGTAATGTCAGGAGAAAATATAAATGTGTATTGCGTGAAAGGTATGTCACTTTTAACACAAACTCACAAGTCAGGATCGCTATTTTTTTGTGAAGGTTAAGCTAATGGCACTGATTGCAAAATATTGAGAGACACAGGATGCAGTACAGTAGGAATAAAAACATCTTTGATCAATGACGAAGACAAAACTGGAAAAACGGTACAATGCATCACATTTAGTGGCACAGTCAAAACCTTTGAAACAGCTAATGTATACATAGAAACCCCATACTATACAGGAATAGTGGAATGCTGTATACTTCCCAACCCCTTCGCTGATGTTATTGTTGGCAATGTAAAAGGTCTTAAAGACAACCCAACAGATGTAAAAGAATGGTCATTAACCCAAGAAACAGCTTGTCTAGCAGAAACAAGAAAGATGACTAAGACAACAGAGAAGCCAATGACTATTTCTCTTGAACCACAACAATTTGACAGGAACACGTTCATTGAAGAACAGAAAAAGGACCCGACTTTAACATCATATTTCAGTATCGCAAACAAAGGGACGAAATCAAAAGTTGAATACATCATTGAAAAAGATATTCTGTACAGGTTACATAGGAAAAGAAACAAAATAGCTAAACAACTGGTCACGCCGAGTATTTACAGAAACAAAATCCTTGGAATAGCGCACGATTCAATAACTTCTGGACATCTTGGGAGCTCTTCCACATTGAAGAGAATAGCCGAGAATTTCACATCGCCTGGAATTACTAAAGACGTCCGAGAATATGTGAAATCGTGTGACACATGCCAAAGAAGAGTCGCAAAAGGCAGAATACCGATATTACGATTAGAGACAACCCCAGTTATTGAAAAAGTTTTTCAAAAAGTTGCTATTGACATTATAGGCCCTTTAACAAAATCAGATAGAAACCATACGCACATACTAACACTAGTCGATTACGCAACCAGGTGGCCAGAAGCGATAGCATTGAAATCAACTACATCGGATCACATAGCTGAAGCATTGATGACAATTTTTACTAGAATAGGCATACCAAATGAGATACTGTCGGACAATGGACCCCAATTTACATCACATATGATGCATGAAACCATGAAACTCATGGGAATCCAACACTCATTCACAACTCCCTACCACCCCCAAGCAAATGGTCTTTGTGAAAGATGTAATGGCACTCTAAAGAATATATTAAGAAAAGTGTCAACAGAAAAACCAGATGATTGGGACAGATACTTACCAGCAATCCTATTTGCATATAGAGAAATACCCCAAGAATCTACAGGCTACTCCCAATTTGAGTTGATGTATGGACGATCACCTCGCGGCCCGATCAATGTAGTAGCCGATATTTGTAAAGGGAATGAGGAGGACAATAACGAAATTATGTTTGCTTACGAATATGTAAGAAACCTGAAAGACATAATAGAGGACACGTGTAAGCTAGCACAGGAATCCGTCACTAAAAAAGCAGAGAAATACAAGGAATACTCTGATCGCAAAAGCAAATCAAGAAAATGTGAGATTGGTGACAAAGTACTAATACTCTTACCCGATGACTCGAGTAAA
This sequence comes from Berghia stephanieae, assembly GCF_034508935.2. Classification (NCBI taxonomy): domain Eukaryota; kingdom Metazoa; phylum Mollusca; class Gastropoda; order Nudibranchia; family Aeolidiidae; genus Berghia; species Berghia stephanieae. The sequence goes on along the minus strand of NC_088368.1, from coordinate 43,024,900 downwards.
CTTTTAGTTACATGGAAAGGACCATTCAAGGTATTAGCAGTACGATCTGGTGCTAATTACGAGATTCAAATTAACAACACAACAAAGACATTCCATGCAAACATACTAAAAAAATATTTCGATAGAGACAGATTATCACAATCAATATTTAACCATGTTGAAGCTGCAAATGTAGGATTAATCATCGAAACTCACAGCGATGATGTCGAACTACAACACACCCCACAACACGGTAACTCTAAAAATAGTACAATTAATGACGTCACAATCAATCCTCAACTAAACGAATGTCAGAAACGAGAAATCAGGTCATTATTAGAAAAGTACCAGTCAGTCTTTACAGACGCACCCGGACATACAACATTAGTGGAACACGACATAAAGTTAACCACATCTACCCCTATCAACGTGAAAAAACTATCCTATTCCATTTCACGCACGAGAACAAGTTGAAAAGGAAGTTAAGGATATGCTAGATACAGGAATAGTTAGATATTCTTCAAGCCCATACTCATCACCAATAGTAGTAGTGAAAAGAAAGACGGATCGATAAGGCTATGTATCGACTTTCGCAAATTAAATGAAGCAACAGTGTTTTGATGCAGAACCAATACCAAATCAAGAGAATTTATTTGCTGCCTTATCTCAAGCAAAATACATGACTAAATGTGATCTTTCTAGAGGATACTGGCAGATTCCACTGAAAGAATCATGTAAGAAATACACAGCATTTCAATCACCTTTAGGATTGTTAGAATTTAACTATATGCCATTTGGATTATCGACAGCCGCATCGACATTCCAAAGAATGATGCGTATGTTATTAAAAGACATCCCGTCTACACTCTCATACTTCGACGACGCATGTATTTTCTCAAACTCATGGACTGATCACATGACAACCTTAGAATTAGTGCTTGAAGCATTAAAACGTAATTCTTTAACAACAAAACCGTCAAAAACAAGCATTGCATTTTACGAAATTGATTTTCTTGGTCATACCGTTGGTCATGGGACACAGACACCCGAGACAGAAAAACAAACAAAAATCGCACAATTGCAACCACCTAAGACAAAATAAAGAAGTACGCAAAGTACTTGGGCTCCTAAATTTTTACAGGAAATACATTTACAACTTCGCGCACATCGCGACACCACTAACAAATCTGACAAAGAAAGGGTCACCAAACAAAATTGTTTGGACAGAAGCGTGTCAGAATAGCTTTAACCAATTAAAGGCATCACTCTGTTCAGAACCAATTCTTAAATTACCCGACATGTCAAAAGAATTTGTTGTAAGAACTGACGCGTCTGATAAGGGCATCGCAGGTGTACTATTACAGGAGCATGAGGGAACTCTAATGCCTTGCTTATATGCAAGCAGAAAATTATTGGACAGAGAATCACGGTACTCTGTAATAGAGCGTGAAGGACTGGCCATCGTCTTTGCTTTAAAGACATTCAGCAGATATCTACTGCTAAAAGAGTTTGTGGTCGAAACGGACCATAAACCACTCACGTAAATAAGAAATAACGAAATGAATAATAGTAGAGTACCAAGGTGGAGTCTATTTTTGCAAAATTACTCTTTCAGTATCTCTCACATACCAGGCTGTGAAAATATTCACGCCGACCTACTTTCTCGATTAGTGTAAACACGTGAGAAGGGTATAACTTAACCTCCCATGCAAACTGTCAGTTACCTCGCAAACTATGCCAAATCAGAACGCACAAATTCGATAATTTTATTTGTAAACATGATGACCCAACTTAATGTAACATTGAGTATTGTTTGGATACATATACTATACCCATTCATGATTTGAGAAATCTTCTCTCTATCTATTATTGATATGAATTTTCATTCATTAATGATTAATAATTGAAATGTCAATATTTCATTTACATTTTCATTCATTTCATTTAGTAAATTACCTTCATATCATCGACTTAAATCATGCTTCATTGCCATCACTATTGTTTATCACAATGATTTGTAATCACAATCTTTCATTGTTATTATCACCCATTCATATACCTACGTTAGTATAAACATTTCCATGTCTAGTTAATAAATAATTTAATTGTAGCACAAATCATAACAATGGATTAATGCTAGAATATCATGATAGTAAATTTACTTCCGTTTGTAAAATATATCTTTCCCATAATGGTTAAAGAGTATATTTTAAACGTGGGCGGGGGGGGGGGTGTCACAGTAAAGGTTGTTCACTATTATCTTATTAAATTTTATTTTATTAAGAACTGAATTCATCTCACTCCAGTCATATTTCGGTAGGCTTAGATAAACTTTACCTTCTAATATTATATCGTCTTTCCTTTTATAGCCTTCCCTCGAATTAATTTCTAATTAGTGAATACTTTTCGTTCTACATTCTGTCACGTAACCACTTATTATAAAAGCTGATAGGTCTAACATTCTACACTCACTTCTCTCCACAATCTATGCAGGACGGCCAGTCGCTCTATTCCTTATATATACTGGAAGATTTTTATCTTTTGGGACTTTGTAGATATTATATCTCCACCATTAAGACGCCGGAGCTTTTAACTTTGATTGTATAATTTTCAAGGATCAAACCTGAGCCCGCTGTCAAAGAACCATACAATAACCCCTTACCAATTGCCTGGAAGTGGAATTTTACGAGCCCGAGCCTGTTATTAGAGGAATATATCATCCAAGCCCGTCAACTGCCTGGAAACGTAAACTACGAACCTGACATATTATCATAAGTTACGTAATATATTCACATCTCTATTTGCAACTGCCACGATCACTATTCATCTCTTTTAATTAAATTTCATCATTATTTTTTATTTCATTGTAAACAAATCGTTAATTGTTTTTCATTTATAGTAACTAGTAAATCCTGGGGCCTCATTCTACATATATCTTTATGCATAGTCGAGTAGCTCTTTACTCACTTGAGACCATGACAATCAGTAATGGTCGACTCTCAGAGGATTTTGACATTACAACAGGAGTTAGGCAATGTGTTTACTGTCCCCACTTCTATTTCTTGTGGTATTGGACTGGGTGACAAAGACAGTATATGGCAATTTCAACAATGGCATCAAATGGACATTTTCAAAAAAGCCTTAAGATCTTGAATTTGCAGATGACCTACCCCTCCTTTCACACCGCCTACAACACATCCATCACAGGTCTGGAACAAACAGCTCAACGAGTTGGTCTCAATATTAGTGAAGAGATGACAAACTACTGCGCTTAACTGCCAAACAAAAGCACAATACACCATCTCTGGCACAGCGATAGAAGACGTCAGGGAGTTTACATACCTTGGCAGCAAAATCAGTCAGTCGGGTGGAACTGAAGACATCATCGCTAGAATAAAGAAAGCGCGGCAGGACTTTGTAATATTGAGACCAATACGGAAAGCGTCCAGTATATTTACACATACCAAACTCAAAATATTTAACACTAATGTTAAAGCCGTCCTGCTATATGGGTCAGAGACTTGGCGAACAACCTTGACCAGATCAGTCAAGATACAAACTTTTGTCAATCGCTGTCTTCGACAAATACTCAGATTGAAATGGTTTAACAAAGTGCCTAATGCTGACATATGGACAAGAACAAACCAAGAACAAATGGATGTCCAGGTCAGACGCAGAAAGTGGAGATGGGGTGGCCATACCCTGCGGAAAGAGCCCTGAAATATAACCAAACAGGCTCTCAAATGAAAATCACTGGGCAAGAGGAAGCGGGGTCGTCCAAAACAGACGTGGAGGAGAAGCCTTCACCAAGATTCGAGCGTCCCCAATCTTACCTGGAGTGAGGCAAATGTCTGTGCCAAGGACAGAAGAATTTGGAAGAGGCTGTTGAGGCCATACTCTCCCCCAGGAGCCATGAGGCATAAGTCAAGTTAAGTCAAAAATTGATCACTTAATCTTATAATTACCATCCACAACAACCTGCCCAATTCACATTATCTGCATGATGCTAAGCGAAAAAGGATTGTACCCGAACCGTCCATTGTCTGTATGGTTCCTATAGGAAGCCTCTCCATTTTCACTCTCTCGTTAGTACTTTCATAATCACAGGCAGCCCCTACAGTTTTCTACTATAACGGTAAACAACGCTTCAGAATCGAGTGATGTTCCACTATCATAAATAATTAACTTTAATTTATTTGGACATTTTGGTGTTATGTCTACTTCGAATTAAATCATAAATTACTTTAGATGAAACATACTTATTCACACAAACACACACACACACACACAAACACACAAGCACACACAATCACACACACAAACACAAGCAACACACACATCAAAACTAGACATATCTCGCTTCCCATATCATCTACCTAATAAAATCGAAACAGATTTGTTTTAAGTCAACGTTTAAAAATAGACAAATATTATTTTTCACGAATGCTCTGTGTTAAGGCATTCCAAACAGAGGGTCCGAAATGAGAAAATGATCTCATTCCAGCATTTTTCTTAATTCGAGGGACAACTAGTTTGGTGGAATCACTGGCCGAACGTAACTGGCGGGGTTTTGAATATCTTTCAATTAGTTCTGAAAGGTAGGACGGGGCAGTATTTTCGAGACAACGATACACTAAAACAAAGGCTTTGAATTTAATCCTTTTCTCAACAGGCAGTCAATGCAAGTCATGAAGCAGAGGTCTGACAGAATCGCACCTACGCTTCATGTTTAAACCTTTTGGAGCACGCAAATGAGTAAAACAGCCTCAAAGATTTTTCTTACGATCAAGAATGAAATAGATATTATTAACTTTTATTTAAAATATCCTTTTATACAGAGCAATATCCACTAAACGTGCTCATAGCGTTTTACAAGGTATCCCTGGCCAACAGCAATACTTAACATGTAGGATTGGACATGATGCCCGTAAGGTAATTTTTACATTTTTTTTTCGGACAGTATAACTTTGTTAACGGCCAGGTACTCATTTTTCACATGAGTACCGTGAGAGAATGTGACTAAAGAGCCTTTTCTAAGGACTCAACAATGCGCCGATCAAGGCTCAAACCCAGGATTTTCCGACACGAGTGTCATACCAGTAAACCACACAGTCGTACTGCCATTATTGCTTGTATTGTAACTTGCTCATTATGGTTTAGTTCTTGAATATCGAATCATTCACTGTTTGAAATGTTGTTTTCATCTCAAAGGTAGATGGAAGGAATGTAATTGATGGGAAATAACTGCGTAATTATTCTGGTACGTGCAGTAATGACAGAGTTATATCCTCTGTATTGTTCCCTTGTTTTGAAGAGTGAATGCCCTTGATTGTTTATTCTTGCTTGAATGTGTGAAACTTCTAATATTGCCAGGTTGGTGGATTTTCCGCCAAATAGGCGGATTTGAATCATTGCGTGGGGAGGGAAAAATGGCCTGCCGGATGGCGGATTTTTGATCACTTGTTTACCCTTTATTAAATTAAACAATTCTAATCGTTTCTTCTCCTCCCCCCCCCCTCCTCCCCCATAAAATGACCTTTAGAGAATCTTGAGGCTGAAATGAATCCAGTCCATGGTGTGATTTTGGGTGATATCAACCCCGAATCGACTCGCCTTTAAAAAGAAATAGTTGTAAATAGGTGAGTAGAAATAGTTGTAAATAGGTGAGTAGAAATAGTTGTAAATAGGTGAGTAGCGTTTGGTAACACAATTTTTATTCTGAGACAATACACTATTGTTGATTATAAGTGTTTAAAATCAAATGGTGGGTGTTTTGACGGATTTTGGGAAATGGCGCAGGTGAAGTAGGAAAAAAGTTGGCGGATTTTTTGCAAAGGTACATGGCAATACTTACTTCTTTCCTCCTTCCTAAAGTGTGTTGTTGTTCATGATGGACTTGTTATAAACGATTCCTTTATGCAACTTTATAATGTCGTCTGTCTTTACCAGAGATTTTTCATTAAAACAAGATGGCCGACTGGCTTCCTGTACTTGGCTGCAAAAGAGCAACAGGTGTTCTTTTGAAAAGAAGGCACAAAGTACACCTGTACTGTCTACTGCCTATATAAAATACTTCGTTTTTTGTATTAAAATTGTTTTATAAAGGGTTTAGCTGATATTAATCCTTTAAAAAAGTACAATTAATATCAAAATAATTGTGAAAATATACAAAAAGTCTTACATTTGATATTTGAGAGGAAAACAAAATGCCAATAAGTTGTTTTAACGGTGTATACGGTATGGCTTTTTTTCATTCAATAACTAAGCATTTTTAAAAGAGAGTATAAGTATCCAGGATTAAATTCAAAACCTTTGATTTAGTGTATCGTTGCCTCGAAGGTACTGCCCCTTCCTACCTTTCGGAACTAATTGAAAGATTTTCAAAACCCCGCCCCTTACGTTCGGCCAGTGATTCCACCAAACTAGTTGTCCCTTGAATTAAGAAAAATGCTGGAATGAGATCATTAGGCTTTTAACGAAATCGGGTCGAACGAGACGCCGAACGCCGAACCCGAACGGATATAACATTCTCACGTGACCATGAACGAGATCTGAATAGTGAAGACTCTCAAGCGGTATGCAGCATCGGATCTAAGGTCACGTGATAGAAGATAGCTTGGGTTGCTGTTGGCTTCAGCTGACAAGAAACGGAGAAGGAAAGAATGGAGACTACCTCAGCCCCCCCCCCTACCATGTGTTAGGGGAGGGGCAAGGTCAGTGTCATTCAATAGTATATAATTGTGCATGTGGCGCTCTACCCTAGATACGGAGAGAAAATTATAAATTGATTACGGGGGAAGGTGGGAAGAGGGGGGGGGTTGACCCACAAACGACCGAGGTGTTGGGCTTCGGGTAGACCATAATACGAAATCAAAGAGAAAAGGCCGCTGGTACTTGGATGGTGGAAATGGTTGGGGGGTGGGGGGGGGGGGGGGTGTGACAATCAGCATGGGATGTATACACATTAATAATAAAGGCAATAGATGACCAGGGATGTGTAATGTGTGTGTATTGTTTGTATATGTTTGTGTGTGTGTGTGTGCGCGCGCGCTTGTATGTGAAAGGGATTACACAAAAACACCTTTCTCTGTAGCTTCCAAATGATTACGTATACGATAAATTTGAAAACCACATTGTTTGAATCAGCTTGCAAAAAGGAGAACATTTATCTTTGTTTAACAAAAATAGGCTTAAAATAACATTTTTTTTCTAGTAGATTGATTTTAAAATCAATATTGCTCACATTTTTAAAAATTTAATGATAATTTCTTTATTTCCCGGTCGATTTTCTTGATTTATATCTCATTTCTCAATTCTCAATGCGACAAGCACACTGATGTATCTCGTGTGATTCAAAAGCGTTTAAAACACCAATTACGTTGTTTTAAATATATATATATATATATATATATATATATATATATATATATATATATATATATATATATATATATATATATTATATATATATACTGAGAGTCCTCCTCACTAATTAATTCCTGAGCGTTGAGACGGTGACGCAACTATTACATACAAGACCTTGCAGTCGAGTCGGCAGGGCTTTTGGGTTACACAACCACTATTTACCCATCGGTCAGCGGTACTCTCTGATGTATACAACACTCACCGCCTTTACGCAAAGCCGCCTGCCCATAAATCAAGAGATGATCTCCTAACTGTCACAAGCGAACTGTCAAACGAGCAATCGATGATTGGATAAGAATCTCAAGATCTCATATAATAAGGTAAGTTTTGGAGAGGTGATATCCCCCCAGTCAGTGTATCTCCCCACCCGTCATCGGACAGAACTTTCATTGCGTTATATCATATAAGCTCCGCCTCCTCTTTCTATTCCGGAGTGACGAGATTAGACGAGAGGACGCGAGAAAAAACTGATCACGTGTCCGTTCAGTCGTTCGTTCGGTGTCCGTTCGGTGAGCAACTATAACTCTGTATTTTCTCATTTCGGACCCTCTGTTTGGAATGTCTTACCACAGAGCATTCGTGAAAAAGAATCTTTATCTATTTTTAAACGTTGACTTAAAACAAATATGATTCGATTTTATAGGTAGATGATATGGGAAGCGAGATAGGTCTAGTTTGTGTTGTGTGTGTTGCTTGTGTGTGTGTGTGTGTGCTTGTGTGTGCTTGTGTGTGTGTGTGTTTGTGTGAATAAGTATGTTTCATCCAAAGTAATTTATGATTTAATTCGAAGTAGACATAACACCAAAATGTCCAAATAAATTAAAGTTAATTATTTATGATAGTGGAACACCACTCGATTCTGCAGCGTTGTTTACCGTTATAGTAGAAAACTGTAGGGGATGCCTGTGATTGTGAAACTACTCACGAGAGAGTGAAAATGGAGAGGCTTCCTATAGGAACCATACAGACAATGGACGGTTCGGGTACAATCCTTTTTCGCTTAGCATCATACAGATAATGTGAATTGGGCAGGTTGTTGTGGATGGTAATTATAAGATTAAGTGATCAATATCAGGTAAGATTGGAGACGCTCAAATCTTGGTGAAGGCTTCTCCTCCACGTCTGTTTTGGACGACCCCGCTTCATCTTGCCCATTGGTTTTCATTTGAGAGCCTGTTTGGTTATATTGCAGGGCTCTTTCCGCAGGGTATGGCCACCCCATCTCCACTTTCTGCGTCTGACCTGGACATCCATTTGTTTTTGGTTTGTTCTTGTCTATAGGTCAGCATTAGGCACTTTGTTAAACCATTTCAATCTGAGTATTTGTCGAAGACAGCGATTGACAAAAGTTTGTATCTTGACCGATGTGGTCAAGGTTGTTCGCCAAGTCTCTGACCCATATGGCAGGACTGCTTTAACATTAGTGTTAAATATTTTGAGTTTGGTATTTGTGGATATACTGGACGCTTTCCATATTGGTCTCTATATTACAAAGTCCTGTCGCGCTTTCTTGATTCTTGCGATGATGTCTTCATCAGTTCCACCCGACTGACTGATTTTGCTGCCAAGGTATGTAAACTCCCTGACATCTTCTATCGCTGTGCCAGAGATGGTGTATTGTGCTTTTTGTTTGGCAGTTAAGCGCAGTAGTTTGTCATCTCTTCACTAATATTGAGACCAACTCATTGAGCTGTTTGTTCCAGACCTGTGATGGATGTGTTGTAGGCGCTGTGAAAGGAGGGGTAGGTCATCTGCAAATTCAAGATCTTAAGCCCTTTTTGAAAATGTTCATTTGATGCCATTGTTGAAATTGCCATATACTGTCTTTGTCACTCAGTCCAATACCACAAGACATAGAAGTGGGGACAGTAAACACCTTGCCTAACTCCTGTTGTAATGTCAAAATCCTCGGAGAGTCGACCATTACTGATGACTTGGCAGGAAAACCATCATAAAGTCGTTTGATGATGTTTATAAATTTTTCTGGCACCCCGCAGTGAAGAAGGCTGTTCCAGATGTTATCCCTGTCTACGCTGTCAAATGCTTTCTCGAAGTCTAAAAAGCATACATATAAGGATGATTGCCACTCAATCGACTGCTCAACATTGATTCTTAGAGTTGCAATTTGCTATGTGCATGACCGTTCTTTTCTTATACGTAACTTCTCATCTCGTAGTGCTTTATCTAATGTTACTTTCATCCTGTCAAGTATGATTATTGTGAGCACTTTGCTGGTTA
>NC_088368.1:43005258-43010258 GCF_034508935.2 Berghia stephanieae | reverse complement strand
TCTCTCTCTCTCTCTCTCTCTCTCTCTCTCTCTCTTTTTGAATCTCTTTCTCTCATTCTCTCTCTTTTTCTCTTTCTCTCTCCATCTTTCTCTATTATTTCTACCTATATCTTTCTCTCTTTCTTTATCTCTGTAAATCAACAGAAAAGGACATTGGAATCCACTATTTGAACTTACCGAACACGCATGGAGACATTTTTTTTTCATACATGAGGCCACGTCTGGAACATATCGCTGAAAACAAGATAATTGAATGACTATACAATTCAGATACAACCGCTGATCCTATGGTCGTCAGGTCCTTCAATGCCATTCAGGCCATAAGCCGAAGTTTATCCGGAGTATATAATATTGTAACACGCCTGACAGGTACAGCTGTGTTTTAGAAGCTCTTTGATGTTTGTGATTTTAAATAATTTACATATGTTCTGTCATTGGAATTCTAAATATATTCTTGTTTGTGATATTTGAAGAACAATTTTGTGTTAAAATCGTTATTAAGACATTTTGGACCAGACCACCGTCACCATTGACATCATTCTCATAATAGCTGACACGACACTGAAACAAGCAAGACAATAAGTCACCTTGCCATCACACCACACAGTGACTCAGTGCACTGTCACAGTCAAAACTTGAAACCCCGCCACTACTCTGACCATGCATTTTGTACAGACTTGCACATTGAAGGAGGGGAACAACTACGCAAATGAAACCGTTGAAGTTCCAAGAGGAGAACTGCCTACGGAACTGAGCTCCCAGGAATGAATGGGTAACACTGAACAGAGCACATGCAAAACTTGGCTGAAGCATGAAAAATGGGGGATGGCTGAGACCAGCTTGTGTACATGCGGATGCCCAGAGCATATCCTTGAAGTATGACAAGACGGACCCCGTTGCACTGATTTTGACCCAAGAGTTACTTCCCAGATCCCGTGAGGGGTTTGGTGGTTTTGGGGCGACAACCCATGATGATGACTTACGCTGCATAACACACGTAGTGAAGACCCCTCAGAGTGCCAACAATTGACGAATAAGAATTGGCAATATAATCAAAGCAGAGGAGAACAAAAAACAATCATAGGATTTATGCCCCAACTCTGACACTGTAAATAATTACATCGACAAGACAATTTACATAATGAATCGACACATTTGTAATAGTGCGTTTTACACATATAGTGTCAACAATTTTATTTAAATAATGGCCACACACATTAAGCAATCTTCATTCCTGTTATCAATATATAAGAGTGTCAAAATAAAAAATGTATTAAGAAAAATTTTCAAAGTATTGAACATAAACAGCCCAAACAAGTGAAAATAAAAATAAGATATTTTTTACAGTGTACGAACAAGAAACTGAGTCTAGTTGGATTGTCTTTTCGGACAATGAATATTTCCATCAACATTCATACATATACCACAATGACTGCAATCGTATGGCGTGGGGTTTTTATTGGCACCAACAGGAGTAAATTAAGCTTGTTAGTTCTTGAACTCGAGGAAAAGGGTTAGATGATGTAGGTTCAAAGTTGAAATTAAAGTGTTAAATTAAAATTTGGGAAATACAGAGAGGCGTCAAGACTTTTCATTTTAACCCGTCAAAGATAAATACACAGTTCTGAATTGTCTTGTACAAATGGAGTTGAAGTCAAAATATTGGAAACTACATGGAGCACATGAGTTGCGCTGCTAAGATAAGGAAACTAATTTACTGGTGTGATAAATTTCTAGTCAACAAATTGACACAAAAACATGACAATGATATGTCAGCACCAACAGCACTTGACTAAGCGAGGAGCCCCTAAATGCAAATTTTAGTCTGTCTTTTAGAAAAAGCCAACATATTGGCACTCAAACAATGTACAGAAAACAGCATAGTAGCAGAAAGAAACAATTACATTAATGAAAAATCAAGTATTAAAAAATTGCAAAAATTCTTCTAAACTTGATCCTACAAAGGCTAGTGGGAACAACAAAATTCAAAAATCCTCCGTTAGACATTTCTAGAGACCATTCGACACTGGTGAAATCCCAAAGGATTGGAGAACAACTAATGTAGATCCCTAAAAGGACAAAGACAAACTGGCGACTTTGGGAACAATATCCGCAAAGATGGTTCATACAATGAAAACGCATTGTTCATTTCCATCTCCAGAAAAAACATCTTCAAGAACATGAGATTAAGCTACACAACCACGTTGAGTATATAAGACCTCCATGATATTGGGAATAACTATAAAATCAGTACATAATAAAGGTACAAGGACTCGACAACATTCCACCAAAACAACTAGGACCCAAAGTTTCCCTCGAGGAAATTTAGAAATTAAATCGTCAAACATCATCCAGCTTACCAGTTCATAGTTCGACGGACAGATTGAATAAGAATGCACTGTTTGGGACCCACACATAAAAAACACATTGTTAATGAAACTGTATAGAGAGGCAATACAGAGACGAATGTCTTTTGTACATGAAATTATGAGGAAAACAATAATGTGAGCCCACATTATTAAATAACTAGAATTGAAGGACGCTCAACGACCGACTGGGTGTCTAATTCCAAGTCCTGAACTTCCAAACACCGAACTCTAGGACTTCCCACATGGACCGTTTCGAACACCTGTCATACACCAAAAACTCAGAAAATGCATTCGTGAAAAAGAATCTTTATCTATTTTTAAACGTTGACTTAAAACAAATATGATTCGATTTTATAGGTAGATAATATGGGAAGCGAGATAGGTCTAGTTTGTGTTGTGTGTGTGGCTTGTGTGTGTGTGTGTGTGCTTGTGTGTGCTTGTGTGTGTGTGTGTTTGTGTGAATAAGTATGTTTCATCCAAAGTAATTTATGATTTAATTCGAAGTAGACATAACACCAAAATGTCCAAATAAATTAAAGTTAATTATTTATGATAGTGGAACACCACTCGATTCTGCAGCGTTGTTTACCGTTATAGTAGAAAACTGTAGGGGATGCCTGTGATTGTGAAACTACTCACGAGAGAGTGAAAATGGAGAGGCTTCCTATAGGAACCATACAGACAATGGACGGTTCGGGTACAATCCTTTTTCGCTTAGCATCATACAGATAATGTGAATTGGGCAGGTTGTTGTGGATGGTAATTATAAGATTAAGTGATCAATATCAGGTAAGATTGGAGACGCTCAAATCTTGGTGAAGGCTTCTCCTCCACGTCTGTTTTGGACGACCCCGCTTCATCTTGCCATTGGTTTTCATTTGAGAGCCTGTTTGGTTATATTGCAGGGCTCTTTCCGCAGGGTATGGCCACCCCATCTCCACTTTCTGCGTCTGACCTGGACATCCATTTGTTTTTGGTTTGTTCTTGTCTATAGGTCAGCATTAGGCACTTTGTTAAACCATTTCAATCTGAGTATTTGTCGAAGACAGCGATTGACAAAAGTTTGTATCTTGACCGATGTGGTCAAGGTTGTTCGCCAAGTCTCTGACCCATATGGCAGGACTGCTTTAACATTAGTGTTAAATATTTTGAGTTTGGTATTTGTGGATATACTGGACGCTTTCCATATTGGTCTCTATATTACAAAGTCCTGTCGCGCTTTCTTGATTCTTGCGATGATGTCTTCATCAGTTCCACCCGACTGACTGATTTTGCTGCCAAGGTATGTAAACTCCCTGACATCTTCTATCGCTGTGCCAGAGATGGTGTATTGTGCTTTTTGTTTGGCAGTTAAGCGCAGTAGTTTGTCATCTCTTCACTAATATTGAGACCAACTCATTGAGCTGTTTGTTCCAGACCTGTGATGGATGTGTTGTAGGCGCTGTGAAAGGAGGGTAGGTCATCTGCAAATTCAAGATCTTAAGCCCTTTTTGAAAATGTTCATTTGATGCCATTGTTGAAATTGCCATATACTGTCTTTGTCACTCAGTCCAATACCACAAGACATAGAAGTGGGGACAGTAAACACCTTGCCTAACTCCTGTTGTAATGTCAAAATCCTCGGAGAGTCGACCATTACTGATGACTTGGCAGGAAAACCATCATAAAGTCGTTTGATGATGTTTATAAATTTTTCTGGCACCCGCAGTGAAGAAGGCTGTTCCAGATGTTATCCCTGTCTACGCTGTCAAATGCTTTCTCGAAGTCTAAAAAGCATACATATAAGGATGATTGCCACTCAATCGACTGCTCAACATTGATTCTTAGAGTTGCAATTTGCTATGTGCATGACCGTTCTTTTCTTATACGTAACTTCTCATCTCGTAGTGCTTTATCTAATGTTACTTTCATCCTGTCAAGTATGATTATTGTGAGCACTTTGCTGGTTATGGACAACAATGTGATTCCTCTCCACTTGTCGCACTGGGACAGCTCGCCATGTTTGGGTAATTTTACTAGCAGGCCCTTCTTCCTATCAGATGATATCTTCTCATTTGTCCAGATCAAGTTGAACAGGTGGTGGAGTTGATCCACGATTATGTTTCCACCCTCTTTCAAGGCTTCAGCAGGGATGTTATCTGTGACAGCAGCTTTTCCATTTTTCAGACTGCCAAGTGCCCTTCGGATCTCTGCCTTAGTGATTTGACCTGTATTGATATTGAGGGGTTCTCCAGGGTTCAGGTGTGGTCTTAATACTGGGGGTAGTCTGTTGAGCACTTCACAGAAGTGTTCTTTCCATCGCTTGAGTTGCTCTTCTATTCATGTGATTAGTTTCCCATTTTTTTTCTCTGACAGGTTTATTTGGGTTGTTTTTCCGACCGCTCAACAATCTGGTGGTGGCGTAGGGGTCTTAAGATCTCCTTTCCCTGCAGCTTCCTCTGCTGTATCAGCAATTTCATTTGTGTAGGACCGATTGTCTACCCGTAGCTGTTTCTTCCATTCGTTGGCCACTGTAGTGTATCTAGTTACTGCCATTTGCTGTTGGAGTCTAGTTTTCGCATTGTTCATTGCATGTTTCTCCCTTCTCCTTTCTTCTAATTTCTGCCACGTCTCCTCTCTGATCTATGGCTT
>NC_088368.1:42990258-43000258 GCF_034508935.2 Berghia stephanieae | reverse complement strand
ACAGCTGTCTTTTAGAAGCTCTTTGATGTTTGTGATTTTAAATAATTTACACTATGTTCTGTCATTGGAATTCTAAATATATTCTTGTTTGTGATATTCTGAAGAACAATTTTGTGTTAAAATCGTTATTAAGACATTTTGGACCAGACCACCGTCACCATTGACATCATTCTCATAATAGCTGACACGACACTGAAACAAGCAAGACAATAAGTCACCTTGCCATCACACCACACAGTGACTCAGTGCACCTGTCACAGTCAAAACTTGAAACCCCGCCACCTACTCTGACCATGCATCTGTGTACAGACTTGCCACATTGAAGGAGGGGAACAACTACGCAAATGAAACCGTTGAAGTTCCAAGAGGAGAACTGCCCTACGGAACTGAGCTCCCCAGGAATGAATGGGTAACACTGAACAGAGCACATGCAAAACTTGGCTGAAGCATGAAAAATGGGGGGATGGCTGAGACCAGCTTGTGTACATGCGGATGCCCAGAGCATATCCTTGAAGTATGACAAGACGGACCCAGTTGCACTGATATGACCCAAGAGTCTACTTCCCAGATCCCGTGGAGTGGGTTTGGTGTTGGAGCGACAACCTATGATGATGACTTACGCTGCATAACACACGTAGTGAAAGACCACTCAAGAGTGCCAAACAATTGACGAATAAGAATTGGCAATATAATCAAAGCAGAGGAGAACAAAAGACAATCATAGGGATTTATGCCCCAACTCTGACACTGTAAATAATTACATCGACAAGACAATTTACATAACTGAATCGACACATAGTAATAGTACAGTTTTACACCATAACGTGTCAACAATTTCTATTTAAGTAATGGCCACACACATTAAGCAATCTTCCATTCCTGTTATCAACTATATAAGACGTGTTCAAAATAAACAATGTATTAAGAAAAATGTCAAAGTATTGAACATAAACAGCCAATCAAGTGAAAATAAACATAAGATATTTTTTACAGTGTACAGAACAAGAAACTGAGTCATAGTTGGATTCGTCTATTAGGGACAATGAATATTTCCCATCAACATTCAACATATACCACAATGACTGCAATCGTAATGGCGTGGTGTTTTTATTGGCACCAACCAGGAGTAAATTAAGCTTGTTAGTTCTTGAACTGGAGGAAAAGTGTAAGATGATGTAGGTCAAAGTTGAAATTAAAGGTTAAATTAAAATTTGAAAATACAAGAGAGGCGTCAAGACTTTTCATTTTAACCCCGTACAAAGATAAATACACAGTTCTGAAACGTATTGTACAAAATGAGTTAAGTCAAAATATTGGAACTACATTGAGCACATGATTTGCGCTGACAAGAACGGAAACTAATTTACTGGTGTGATAAATTTCTAGTCATACATTGAACACAAAAATGACAATGAAAATGTCAGCACCACAGCACTTGACTAAGCGAGACCCCTAAATGCCAAATTTTAGTCTGTCTTTTAGAAAAAGCAACATATGGCACTCAAACAATGTACAGAAAACAGCATAGTAGCAGAAAGAAACAATTACATTAATGAAAAATCAAGTATTAGAAAATTGCAAAAATTCTTCTAAACTTAGATCCTACAAAGGCTAGTGGAACAAACAAAATTCAAAATCCTCCGTTAGAATTTCTAGAGACCATTCGACACTGGTGAAATCCCAAAGGATTGGAGAACAACTAATGTAGATCCCTAAAAGGACAAAGACAAACTGGCGACTTGGGAACAATATCACCGCAAAGAGGTTCATACAATGAAACGCATTGTCATTTCCATCTCCAGAAAAACATCTTCAATACATGCGATTACAAGCTACACAACCACGTATTAGTATATAAGACCTCCATGATATTCGGGAATAACTATAAAATCAGACATAAAACGGTACAAGGACATCGACAACATCACAACCAAAACAAATAGGACCCAAAGTTTCCCTCGAGGAAATTTAGAAATTAAATCGTCAAACATCATCAGCTTACCATTCACTAGTTCGACGACAGATTGAATAAGCATGCACTGTTTGGGACCCACACATAAAACACATTGTTAATGAACTGGAGGCAATACAGAGACGAATGCTCGTTTTGTTACAGGAAATTATGAGAAAACAATAAGTGTGAGCAACATGATTAATCAACTAGAATTGAAGACGCTCCAACGAACGACCTGGTGGCTATTTCAAGTCCTGAACTCCAAACACCGAACATCTAGGACTTCCCACATGGACCGTTTCATTCACCTGTCATACACCAAAAACCTCAGAAAATTCTTATTTGACCCCCGAATCCTCAGAGGTTGGAAACATTTACCGCAGGATGTTACATCTGCACCCACTATATATTGATTTACAGAGCTTCTAGATCACTGCTGAATTTTTAACATGTTAAAATCATGTCAAAAACTTTATGAGTAAATGTGACATTAAAGAAAGATTCAGATTTAAATACCGGTTCAGCGTGAAATGGTCAATAGAAATTGCTTGCAAACCTTTGGATAGGATGCTAGTCTATCGCAAAGTACTTTCTGCTAGATCTAACAGACGCAGCTACTCAATCACTGCTGGGTGGAAAGGGGTTAGAAAAAAATATCGACTGCAACCAGATCAATCTCGGTCCCTTTGCGTGTGAAGCGAATTCTTTATCAACTGAGTTATCGCGACCATCTTAGTAATCAGGCCCTCAATTAATCACATGACTTCATAGATCTTTGATATAAATGTCTAGGGAATTTTTTTGGTTTTTTTTTTAAATTTGCCTTGTAGGTTTCTATCATGTTGTAATAAATAAAACGTTTTCTATTGACTTGGCAGTAGATTTTACTTATAGTTTGCTAATGATAATCCTAATTTATTTCAATAGTACATAATTTTTTTTTTTGGTACAAACGTGTTAGACAGAATGAAATACTACAAATATTTTCATCTTTATGGCAAAACATTAGTTAGAAAAAAATAAAAAATGAGCTTTTATATAGCGCAATATCCACTAAACTTACACAAGCAGCTTTGACAGGTTCACTGTCCAAGACTAACCTGTCTTATGTAAAACGAGACAGGGATCCTGTCGGGCGATATTACAATATTTTTTTCCTACAAAGACAATGTTGTTAACCTTCAGGTACTCACTTCACACCTGAGTACGTTGAGAGAACGTGAGTAAAGAGCCTTTTCCAAGGAAATAACTACACGCCGAGCCAGGCTCTAACCTAAGATCTACCGATCCGAAAACGATTGTCATACAATAAGACAATATAGCCGCACAATTGCCGAGTAGAAAAATATTGTGTACTGCAGAGTATTGAGTGTAAAATTCATATAAATATATAAATATGTATCTATAAATATATATATATATATATATATATATATATATATATATATATATATATATATATATATATATATATATATATAAATTACATGAAGTAGTAGTGCTTAACTTTCTGATGAGGGGAGTTATTTATACAATATTTCAAATGTAATTTTGTTTAACTTATATAATTTTGTTTCGAATGAAGATAGCGAGAGCTAGAAACATTATTGTAGAAGTTGAACAAAATTACACTTGAAATATATATATATATATATATATATATATATATATATATATATACATATATATATATAATGCCATTTTGCCACGACATCATAAGATATCGTCTCCTAGGCATTCCACGAAGGAATATTGATTAATTCATCAAACAGGAAGTCTAATGTTAACAGGAATCACCCATGTTGTCTAAGTAAGCAAATTGGGGGGTTAATAATCTTGCTCAAGGAAAAAAAAACGAAAGTGCCTGAAGCATGTATGTGTTTATTGTCTGTAGGGAATAATTATTGGAGGATATAACTATTGATTAAGATTGTAATGACATGGTGCATAAACGAATAGATGGGTGTATTAATAAATACAGACGAGTCTCATCTAAGAGAATTATTCTTATTCTGGAACAGTTTTATATATCAGATTTCAGACCTTTATTATAACTGGAGACCTTCTTGCAATTTGTCATGATTTATTTTGAAGGAAACCAGTTGCGTTAGATCCATGGTCAGTTGTTTATTAAGTAAATACTTACGCAATTATAGCGGTTTAGACAATTGACACACCTTGTCTCATCAAATGCAGCCTGAGGATATTTTAAAGAGAAATTGGAGGTACTCCACATTACATTAATATTCCAAGTATTTAACGATTCAAAATGTAAATCAAGCCAGACACAAGATAACGATCAACAGCTTTTGAATTTTAAGGAAAGCTTCCGTACGTTTTTTGAAGTCGCTTCACTATAATATATTGCTATTCTAGCCGTGGATCTTTTGTCAGGTATTTATTTATTCAATTTGTCAATTTTAGTAGCATTTTGTGTAAAACAAGCCTTGATTGAGGGGTAAAAGTATACGATTTCCATTCTTTTAGTTGTCCGCTGCCATTGTCGTTGAAGTATTGAGAGTGAGTGCAGAACAGTCCTATGTTGTTGTTTTTTTTTTCTATAAAGGTTATGTCGAGGTCCCAGGTTTTTTTCTTCCTAATACGGTTAGTTATAGATCTTAGTAAAGTTCGTGAGGTTTTGTAGGGGTTTTGTTTTTCCTATCAGGGAAAGTTAAAGGTCAAATATTTTATTTCATCGTTTAAACCAGGTTAAATGAATACGTGGGTTATTTTTCTTAGCTTGAGGAACGTGAGGAAGGCCTCAAGAATGTTCAATTCAATGACTTGTTTCTTGCTCCTATGTTCCTTCTAAATAAGTGACACGACGTCTCAAGAAGGTGTTATGTCAGGGTAAAGCAAATGTGACAAGAAGAGATTAATGTTTTAATAATGAGAAATATAATCGAGCGAACTCTAAGCTAATTTGATTGGAAAGCGAAGTTTGTTTCTGACCCATTAAGTCTAGCACTTGCTAGATATTTCTTTAAAAGAGATATGGATTCTAATTTATGTCTCTCTCTCTCTCTCTCTCTATATATATATATATATATATATATATATATATATATATATATATATATATATTATATAATTGTACATGTATGTATGCCTTTCAAATGAGTGAATTGAATTTACAAGAATTTACCTACTACAAATGTACTATAGCTTATGCTCAATCGTAATATTATGTATTTATAATGTGTATTTAATACTATGACCTTATTTGCTTAGTTATCATGCCCCATCCCACTAACATAACTTGTAACCTGTTAGGGCTATTATTAATGCTATTAAAATGAGATCAGTGCTGATGTCAAGGGTTTGTTAAAAGAAACCCTTTCAATCTCACTGCTCGGAGAAGTACACTAGAGTTTCTCAACCCGTCAAAGTTTTGATCTTTTTTATTTGCAGAAGAAGAAGAAGAAGAAGAAGAAGAAGAAGAAGAAGAAGAAGAAGAAGAAGAAGAAGAAGAAGAAGAAGAAGAAGAAGAAGAATGAATGACTGACTGAATTATTTCTTTTACTTCTAATTGATATCAACTTACCAGTCCGTTTACGAAGCAGAAGATAAGCACGACAAAGGTAACTGTAAGAAATGCAAAATAAGATCAGGAACTTAACATCGGATTTCAAAAATGAAAATGGCTTAGACGTGAACCTAAACCGCGTTCTTCACTTAAAGCTTAATCAGACGGTTTATATATTTCTGATTCGAGCCCTGCTCGACGCTTAGTAGAGTCCTTAAAAAAGGCTCTTTACTCACATTCTCTCATCGTACTCAAAAGTAAAATGAGTACCGTTACCAACGTTCTTTATATAGGAAAAAACTTGTAATGTCGCCTAACAGGCGGGATGCCTTGTTCTACATGTCACGTGTTGCTGTTGGTCAGGCACTCCTTCTAAAGCGCTTTGAGCACATTTAGTAGTTATTTCGCTAAATAAAAGCTCATATTTTCCTTTTTAGATATTTATTGATTTTTTTTCTAGGAATTTACAAGTTTGTAACAATTTGTTTACGTAGGTCATTTCAAAGTCAATAACAAAGGAAGAGATGGGACAATAAAAAGTTAGATGATTTTCAAATAAATGCACCAAGAAAAATATTTTTTAAAGATGTCTGGTTTAAATACAAAACAGAAGGAATACAAAGATGACTGGTTTAAATACGTCACAGAAGTAAAACAAACACGACTGGTTCACATAGAGCACCAAGTAAAACAAAGATGACTTGTTCAAATACGGGACAGAAGTAAAACAAAGATGACTGGTTCAAATACGTCACAGAAGTAAAACAAAGATGACTGGTTCAAATACGGCAAAGAAGTAAAACAAAGATGACTGGTTCAAATAAGGCACAGAAGTAAAACAAAGATGACTGGTTCAAATACGGCACAGAAGTAAAACAAAGATGACTGGTTCAAATACGGCACAGAAGTAAAACAAAGATGACTGGTTCAAATACGGCACAGAAGTAAAACAAAGATGACTGGTTCAAATACGGCACAGAAGTAAAACAAAGATGACTGGTTCAAATTACGGCACAGAAGTAAAATAAAGATGACTGGTTCAAATACGGCACAGAAGTAAAACAAAGATGACTGGTTCAAATACGGCACAGAAGTAAAACAAAGATGACTGGTTCAAATACGGCACAGAAGTAAAACAAAGATGACTGGTTCAAATTCAGCACATAAGTAAAACAAAGATACTGGTTCAATTACCACACAGAAGTAAAAGAAAGATGACTGGTACAAAACGACACAGAAATAAAACAAAAATGTCTTGTTCAAATACCGCATAGAAGTAAAACACAGGTTACTGGTTCAAATAGAGCACAGAAGTAAAACAAAGATGACTGGTTCTAATAAGGCACAGAAGTAGAAGAAAGATGACTGGTTCAGATACGACACAAAAGTAAAACAAAGATGACTGGTTCTAATACGGCACAGAAGTAGAAGAAAGATGACTGGTTCAGATACGACACATAACTAAAACAAAGATGACTGGTTCTAATAAGGCACAGAAGTAGAAGAAAGATGACTGGTTCAGATACGACACATCACTAAAACAAAGATGACTTCTTCAAAAACGACACAGAAGAAAAACAAAAAATTCGGTTCAAATTCAGCACAGAAGTAAAACAAAGATGACTGATTAAAATTCGGCACAGAAGTAAAACAAAGATGACTGATTAAAATTCGGCACAGAAGTAAAACAAAGATGACTGGTTCACATAGAGCACCAAGTAAAACAAAGATGACTTGTTCAAATACGGGACAGAAGTAAAACAAAGATGACTGGTTCAAATACGTCACAGAAGTAAAACAAAGATGACTGGTTCAAATAAGGCACAGAAGTAAAACAAAGATGACTGGTTCAAATAAGGCACAGAAGTAAAACAAAGATGACTGGTTCAAATACGGCACAGAAGTAAAACAAAGATGACTGGTTCAAATACGGCACAGAAGTAAACAAAGATGACTGGTTCAAATACGGCACAGAAGTAAAACAAAGATGACTGGTTCAAATACGGCACAGAAGTAAAACAAAGATGACTGGTTCAAATACGGCACAGAAGTAAAACAAAGATGACTGGTTCAAATACGGCACAGAAGTAAAACAAAGATGACTGGTTCAAATACGGCACAGAAGTAAAACAAAGATGACTGGTTCAAATACGGCACAGAAGTAAAACAAAG
Source organism: Berghia stephanieae (assembly GCF_034508935.2). Taxonomy (NCBI): domain Eukaryota; kingdom Metazoa; phylum Mollusca; class Gastropoda; order Nudibranchia; family Aeolidiidae; genus Berghia; species Berghia stephanieae. Next base: position 42,992,606 of record NC_088368.1, on the reverse strand, counting down.
ATGACTGGTTCAAATACGGCACAGAAGTAAAACAAAGATGACTGGTTCAAATACGGCACAGAAGTAAAACAAAGATGACTGGTTCAAATACGGCACAGAAGTAAAACAAAGATGACTGGTTCAAATTCAGCACATAAGTAAAACAAAGATGACTGGTTCAAATACGGCACAGAAGTAAAACAAAGATGACTGGTTCAAATACGGCACAGAAGTAAAACAAAGATGACTGGTTCAAATACGGCACAGAAGTAAAACAAAGATGACTGGTTCAAATAGAGCACAGAAGTAAAACAAAGATGACTGGTTCAAATACGGCACAGAAGTAAAACAAAGATGACTGGTTCAAATACGGCACAGAAGTAAAACAAAGATGACTGGTTCAAATACGGGACAGAAGTAAAACAAAGATGACTGGTTCAAATACGGCACATAAGTAAAACAAAGATGACTGGTTCACATAGAGCACCAAGTAAAACAAATATGACTGGTTCAAATACGGGACAAAAGTAAAACAAAGATGACTGGTTCACATAGAGCACCAAGTAAAACAAAGATGACTGATTAAAATTCGGCACAGAAGTAAAACAAAGATGACTGGTTCACATAGAGCACCAAGTAAAACAAAGATACTGGTTCAATTACCACACAGAAGTAAAACAAAGATGACTGGTACAAAACGACACAGAAATAAAATAAAAATGTCTTGTTCAAATACCGCATAGAAGTAAAACACAGGTTACTGGTTCAAATAGAGCACAGAAGTAAAACAAGATGACTGGTTCTAATAAGGCACAGAAGTAGAAGAAAGATGACTGGTTCAGATACGACACATAACTAAAACAAAGATGACTGGTTCTAATACGGCACAGAAGTAGAAGAAAGATGACTGGTTCAGATACGACACATAACTAAAACAAAGATGACTGGTTCTAATACGGCACAGAAGTAGAAGAAAGATGACTGGTTCAGATACGACACATAACTAAAACAAAGATGACTTCTTCAAAAACGACACAGAAGAAAACAAAAAATTCGTTCAAATTCAGCACAGAATTAAAACAAAGATGACTGATTAAATTCGGCACAGAAGTAAAACAAAGATGACTGGTTCAAATACGTCACAGAAGTAAAACAAAGATGACTGGTTCAAATTCGGCACAGAAGTAAAACAAAGATGACTGGTTCAAATACGTCACAGAAGTAAAACAAAGATGACTGGTTCAAATACGTCACAGAAGTAAAACAAAGATGACTGGTTCAAATTCGGCACAGAAGTAAAACAAAGATGACTGGTTCACATAGAGCACCAAGTATAACAAAGATGACTGGTTCATATACGGCACAGAAGTAAAACAAAGATGACTGGTTCAAATACGGCACAGAAGTAAAACAAAGATGACTTGTTCAAATACGGCACAGAAGTAAAACAAAGATGACTGGTTCACATAGAGCACCAAGTAAAACAAAGATACTGGTTCAAATACGGCACAGAAGTAAAACAAAGATGACTGGTTCACATAGAGCACCAAGTAAAACAAAGATACTGGTTCAAATACGGCACAGAAGTAAAACAAAGATGACTGGTTCAAATACGGCACAGAAGTAAAACAAAGATGACTGGTTCAAATACGGCACAGAAGTAAAACAAAGATGACTGGTTCACATACGGCACAGAAGTAAAACAAAGATGACTGGTTCAAATACGGCACAGAAGTAAAACAAAGATGACTGGTTCACATAGAGCACCAAGTAAAACAAAGATACTGGTACAAATACAGCACAGAAGTAAAACAAAGATACTGGTTCAAATACGGCACAGAAGTAAAACAAAGATGACTGGTTCAAATACGGCACAGAAGTAAAACAAAGATGACTGGTTCACATAGAGCACCAAGTAAAACAAAGATGACTGGTTCAAATACGGCACAGAAGTTAAACAAAGATGACTGGTTCAAATACGGCACAGAAGTAAAACAAAGATACTGGTTCAAATACGTCACAGAAGTAAAACAAACACGACTGGTTCAAATTCGGCACAGAAGTAAAACAAAGATGATTGGTTCACATAGAGCACCAAGTAAAACAAAGATACTGGTTCAATTACCACACAGAAGTAAAACAAAGATGACTGGTTCAAATACGTCACAGAACTAAAACAAAGTTGACTGGTTCAAATACGGCACAGAAGTAAAACAAATATGACTGGAACAAATACAGCATTGAAGTAAATCAAAGATGACTGGTACAAATAGAGCACAGAAGTGAAACAAAGATGTCTTGTTCAAATAGAGAACAGAAGTAAAATAAAGATGACTGGTTCAAATAGAGCACAAAAGTAAATCAAATAT
>NC_088368.1:42959826-42987659 GCF_034508935.2 Berghia stephanieae | reverse complement strand
CAACGGGTATAGATATATTTCGTTCTGTTACTTATTTGAACTTACTTGCCATGATGATCAAACCATGCGATGTTCACTGTCGACTGATTGGGACTACATTGATGTCCATGGTCGACTGTCAATTCTAATATTTAGGCCAATGACAATTTCACTGAACCTCGAACAAATTGAGCAAAAATACAACAACAACAAAAATTATAATAATACCTGGAGTCTCCCTTCACTCGCAACTCGGGAGCTCGATTAGATTCGGGTTTTTTTTAGTTTGTACTCACAAAAATGTCTACTTTCGACGATTTGCACTTGATCATCCAAACCAAACTCTTTGCCTAAGCGGACAGGAGGCCACAATGAGCATCATCATCAGCGTCATCGTCAGCATTTCGTGGATGTGCAGCTTGACAATTCCGAATCTGTCGCACACACCATGTCCACCACAAATGACCCAGAATTTCAATTATATGAAATGACAGGATCACCAAATTGTTGTAGTGTAAACACAAAGCCATTTTCGATTCCAGTCAACGTAAATGACGTCAGGGTGACATTGGTGCTTGACACAGGCGCTACACTAAGTGTCATAAAAAAGGTCGATTTTGACGTGTGTAGTTCAGAAAACATCACTCTTCAACCATCAACAAAGCGTTTAAAGACGTACACAGGAGATAGTGTGCCAGTGTTAGGAAAGAATGTTGTGCCAGTTGACTCCAATGGACAGAAGTTCAAACTCCCGATTGTCGTTGTCCGAGGAGATGTACCATCATTGCTTGGCAGGAACTTGCTTCAAACTGGACTGGAATTCTATATTTTCTGTGAAGTGTGATAGTAGTACTAATGTCTCGTTAGAAAAAATGGTGAATGATAACATACGACATGCTTTTGGGGAAAATGTTTAATTGAATGACAGAACAGTCAAATTGATAATGAAATCGGGTACCAACCCTAGATATTGCAAGGCACGGGTTCCGCCATACATGTTCAGGGCAAAAATAGAAAATGAAATTGAAAGATTGGAGTCAAATGGCATAATAGAAAAATTTGAGAGTTCTGATTGGGCAACGCCGATAGTCCCTGTAGTTAAAAGAGATGGCACAGTAAGACTGTGTGGAGATTATAAAATCACAGCTAATAAACATCTTGAGCAGAATGGCTACCCGATCCCAAACATCGAGGATATCTCAATGAAATTAGGAAATGCTGAAAAGTTTACTTAACTTCATTTTGCCCATGCATACACACAATTGGCATTACATCCTGATTAAAAAACGTCTACAACCATCAATACTCACAAGGGTCTTTATAAATACTCTAGATTGTGTTTTGGTATATCATCTAGTCCTGGTATTTTTCAAGCTGTTATGGACAGCCTCTTTCAGGAAATACCAAATGTGTGTGTATTTTGACAATGTATACATTACGAGTAAAGATGACTCTGAGCTTCTAGAAACACTCAATAGAGTTTTGAAGCTGGTCAGAGACAAAGGATTAAAGATCAAAAGAGAAAAATGTCAGTTTATGTTACCAGATATCAATTTCTTGGGATATAGATTGAGCAAGCAAGGTTTAAAACCTCAACAGGATAAAATAAAAGCAATCAAAGAGGCAAAATGTGCAACAGTTAAGAGCATTCTTGGGCATGATAAATTATTATGCCAAATTTATGCATAACTTGTCTGACACTCTAACCAACTTGTACAAACTATTTAAAAAAAGTGAATCCTGGCGTTGGGACAAAGAGCAAGAGGATGCATTCCTCACTGCTAAGAGTATTTTATCATCCGAAGCAATGCTTGTTCATTATAATCCTTCGAAGAAACTGATTTTGACCTGTGACGCATCTCCTTATGGTGTAGGGGCTGTTTTATCCCACCAAGATGAGGGGGGTGAAACACCAATAGGTTATGCAAGTAGAACCCTAAACAGGGCAGAGAAAAATTATTCCCAAATGGACCGGGAGGGGTGAGCATTATATTTGGTGTTTAAAAGTTCCACAAATTCCTATTTAGAAGACCCTTCATCATATTTACGGATCATAAACCCCTGTTAAGTCTTTTTGGTGAACACAAATCGTTACCAGAGCACGCTTCACCCAGAGTCCAAAGGTTGGCTGTCACGCTTGCAGCATACGACGACAAGCTGCAGTACAAACCTGGTTGTGAGAACAGTGCAGACGCATTAAGTCGCTTACCTCTGACTAACCAAACGACTGAGTCAAATTATGTTCCAGAAGATATTGAGGCATTGTTTCCTATAATTGACAATTCTATTATTGATTCCCTTGAAGTTACAAAAGAAACGCAACAAGATGAAATTTTGAGCAAGGTCTATGCATATCGCTTGAATGGTTGGTGTCATGGTTGGGACCTCTCTCTTGTTCAATGGTTGTTCAACAATTGTAATTAGGCATTGAAGAGTGTTTAACAGTGATGTCTGAAATACAAAACAATAAAATATCGTAAGATTTACAATAGTTACAAAATGTGTTCACAACACTGAGTGATTGGATGACAGGTGAATGAATCGTTATGGAATGTAAACATATTGAAAACAATTCATGAATGAGGCAAACAACAAAATGAAATGAGTGATGTAATAACAAAGTGGACAAGGAATGAATGAATGAATGAAAAACTGAGTGAATAGATGAATGAATGAATGGATAATGTATGAATGAAAGAATGAAGGGAGGAATTAATGTATGAATGATTGGATAAATGAGTGAATAAACGAATGAATGGATGAATAAATAAATGAATGAACAATGAATGAATGAATAATTTATAAATGAATAAATGAAGGAAGGAATGAATCAATAAAATGCTATTCAATTTGAATGAAAGAATGAATGGATAAATTGCTATTCCATTTAAATGAAGAAATGAAAAAGAAAAAAAAAATAATCCTGTAAATAGGGAGTTCAATTAAAATATGATCAAGTGGGGCAATTAAGAGTTTTACAATTTAAACTTTAAAGTTAGATGAAATAGATATAAGTAACTAAATAAATTCAATTCTTTATATGTGTCCCCTCCAAAATGTCATGGTCTCAAGTGAGTAAAGAGCTACTCGACTATGCATAAAGATATATGTAGAATGAGGCCCCAGAATTTACTAGTTACTATAAATGAAAAACAATTAACGATTTGTTTACAATGAAATAAAAATAATGATGAAATTTAATTAAAAGAGATAAACAGTGATCGTGGCAGTTACAAATAGAGATATGAATATTTTACGTAACTTATGATAATATGTCAGGTTCATAAGTTTACGTTTCCAGGCAGTTGATGGGCTTGGATGATCTATTCCTCTGATAACAGGATCGGACTCGTAAAATTCCACTTCCAGGCAATTGGTAAGAGGTTATTGTGTAGTCCTTTGACAGCGGGCTTGGGTTTGATCCTTGAAGATTATACAATCAAAGTTAAAAGCTCCGGCGTCTTAATGGTGTAGATATAATATCTACAAAGTCCCAAAAGATAAAAATCTTCCAGTATATATATAGGAATAGAGCGACTGGCCGTCCGGCATAGATTGTGGAGAGAAAGTGAGTGTCAAATGTTAGACCTATCAGCTTTTATAATAAGTGGCTACGTGACAGAATGTAGAACGAAAAGTATTCACTAATTAGAAATTAATTCGAGGGAAGGCTATAAAAGGAAAGACGATCTAATATTAGAAGGTAAAGTTTATCTAAGCCTGCCGAAATATAACTGGAGTGAGATGAATTCAGTTCTTAATAAAATAAAATTTAATAAGATAATTGTGAACAACCTTTACTGTGACAGTTGGCCTGAAGATACTCACTGTATGCAGGAAAATTTAAAAACTTATAAAAACAAACAAACTGAGTTGAGTTTGGAAGAAGAATGCATACTTTGGGGTTCCAGGGTGATCATTCCAAGAAATTTGCAAACCCATCTGCTCACCTTATTACATGATACTCATACAGGATCATCTAAAATGAAAGGGCTAGCGAGGTTATGGTTTTGGTGGCCTCAAATTAATGCAGATATAGAAAAATTTGTTAAACTCTGTTCTACATGTATTAAACATGCTAAGCACCCAGCCAAGGCCCCTTTACAAAATTGGGAGTGGCCTGGCAAACCTTGGTCTCGCATTCACATTGACTACGCAGGTCCTTTTCTAAATAACATGTTTATGATTGTAATCGATGCACACTCTAAATGGTTGGAAGTAAAAAAAAAAGAGTACACTCACTTCATCAAGCACAGTCTCAAAGCTTAAGGAAACATTTTCCTATAATGGCTTTATTGTATCAGACAATGGGCCAAGCTTAGTTTCTAATAAGTTCAGATTGTTTTGTAGTGCTAATGGCATTAAGCATATAACTTCTTCTCCTTACCAACCATCTACTAACGGTTTGGCAGAAAGAGCAGTGGGAATATTCAAAACTGCTATGATTAAAATGGGTGATAAATTTCCACTTGATGACAGATTGAACAGGTTCTTAACAAAATACCGTGTCACACCTCATGCCACTACAGGTGTTGCACCATGTGAGTTACTTTGTGGAAGGAAAACTCAAAACCCATCTTGACCTTATTCATCCCACAGTACATAAATCTGTTTTAAAACAACAACAAATACAAAAAATCATCATGATAAAACTGGCACTGACAGAGCGATAAGTACAAATGATTCCATTTATTTCAGAAGCCATGGAAGGGATGATAAGTGGGTACCTGGCCGCATAACACAATGTACAGAGCCAGTGTCCTATAAAATAAGAAACAATGTTGGGAATGAGTTTCACAGACATGCTGATCAGATCAAGGTCCCATGTCCTGAACCAAAAAACAAATAATGATGAGAACCCAGTGGTTAATCATAGCCCAACCCTAGTTGATTCTGCTAATGTTAATACTAATCCGGATGACGTATCACTGGCTCAAACTCAAGTAATATCCATGACACTTTGACACCACCGCTGTCAGAACAGCCAATCCACAGATCAGCTCGAACAATTAAACCTCCAGACAAGTTGAACCTTTGATCATTTCTCGTTTTTGTAAAGGCTATAATTGATACACCATAATTTATATGTTGTTATGAAAATGAAGAGAACTTGGAAAGTTTTCTATTGTTATGTTGTTATCATCTGTTTCACTTTCACGTTCATGATGTTAATGACTATGGCTCTTGTACAAATGTTATTGTGATTCGCACGTGAAAGATACTCAAGTAAGTTACTTGATTCATCAATCCATTATCTGGTTAATAAGTTAAGAACTAGAGGGTGAGAGATGTAATATCTTCGTATTATTAATATTATGATTCAAGGGATATAATCCATTATTTGCATTGTCTTTGTTTTATAAAATATTATTGTGGTTAGTGCCCTTGCCATTGTACTTCCCCTCTCAAAATAAAACAAATCAAGAGCCGGTCGATTTCCAGCTGTTCGTTGATTCATTGGTATTCCTTGACATTTAGCTTATGGAATTTTTATTAGAACATTACACAGTTGAGAATCAAAGTAATATGACAAAATTGATAATAATAATTCAGAATTAGGATTATAATTCAAAATTCACATATCTTATCAACAAATCTCTCTTTGGTGACATATTACATTATCTTTGTAAAAACCGTGGAAAATTTCAGACATATTCATTGAATAGATTCTGAGAAACGTTTGAAACATTATCTAGCAATGACTATCCCGCACAAATCTTTGGGCCTCTTTTTCGCTCACGGAGTACCCGAATTCGCGTCAAAATATGGGACGAAGCCGTTTCGTATATGCTATTTAAAAAAAAATTAATTACGACGCTGTTTATCAATGAATATGACTGAAAGTTGGCACACAGTTAGAAAAAAGGTCATTTTAGATTATGTCAAGCGACAAAACTCGTGCGATTACCAGAAGACCGTTAAAAATAGATTTTTACACTTTGGAGTAAAATATTTCTAAAACTACCGGGCGTGGAGATTTTGTCGCTGACAAGGTAATACATGAACATTTCTTCTTTTTGGTTGTAAAATTTCATATGAATATGAAGAGTACTTTTCCCGTATTTTACAAAACACCATCCTAATTTGCTCTTCAAGTTTCAATCTTTTAATCCACTTATTACCCAAGATACAACCAAAGGTCGAAAAAAAATGCCGAAAAAGCGTCCCATATTTTCGCGTTTTTTTCCTCTTTGCGGGTCATCCAAATAAATGACACCTTTGAAACTGCATAACTTGTTTATTTATGAATGGATTTTCAAAATTCAAAAACATTTTTACTCAGTGGAGATAGGGCTTTGATTTTAGACAAAAAGAGAAAAAGAACATTTTTCATAGTCATTGCTACATTATCCCATAACCTTAGCAAAATGAAATATTGAGGAAATAGCAAAATAGCTTCCCGTTTTTCACACTTTTCTTACTACCTGTACCCTTTTCGACTGCTTTTCGTGCCTTTATAGTCTGCTTTAAGAATTTGGATTCCAATTATATTATTTCTAAGATCATAAAATCTCATTTTCCCCCAAAATCTCAAAATCAATTTTTCGAAGGATTTTCCTAATAATTAGACCCAAACCGCCCCTAACGTAATATATCAAAGCAACAAAGGATATCCACAGTCTAATTCATGCCTAAATTTGATAACAGTCATACTTATTGACAATAAAGAGATCAAATTCAACAACTATTGTTGAAATAACTTGTCAATGCTATTAAACGGTGCTTATTTAAGAAAACGGCTGCTAACAGAATGTTTCTCTCCCGGCTAGGGTCTCCGGCCAGGGCCAGGTAAAACCAAGCCATCTCATCCCAAGACAAAGACAGAAAGCATGTTGGAAAACAGATAATATAGGGGGATAGAAGACACAGTAAGCGCCCCCCTGCCCACTATGGGAGGTCAGGAACCCTACCCAGTCCTCTTTCATTCGTAACCGACGTATTTTCCCTCCGAATTGAAGCCCTTTAAATTTCACAACAGTCTTGTATATCTTAGTTGCTGTTCTGAGACTAAACAATGGAGTCCGACCCTCACAATTGACTAAAACTTCGGCCATAATGGGCGTGGATTTGGTCCGGAATTTGCTAGGTAAGCTCATAATAATAATAATAATAATAATAATAATAATAATAATAATAATAATAATAATAATAATAATAATAATAATAATAATAATAATAATAATAATAATAATAATAATAATAATAATAATAATAATAGTAATAATAATAATAATAATAATAATAATAATAATAATAATAATATAATAATAATAATAATATAATCATCATCATCATCATCATAATAATAATAATGATAATAATGATAATAATAATAATAGTAATAATAATAATAATAATAATAATAATAATAATAATAATAATAATAATAATAATAATAATAATAATAATAATAATAATAATAATAGTGTAGTAGTAGTAGTAGTAGTAGTAGTAGTAGTAGTAGTAGTAGTAGTGTAGTAGTAGTAGTAGTAGTAGTAGTAGTAGTAGTAGTAGTAGTTGTAGACGTAATTGAAGTTATAGTGATAATAATAATAATAATAATAATAATAATAATAATAATAATAATAATAATAATAATAATAATAATAATAATAATAATAATAATAATAATAATAGTGTAGTAGTAGTAGTAGTAGTAGTAGTAGTAATAGTAGTAGTAGTAGTAGTAGTAGTAGTAGTAGTAGTAGTAGTAGTAGTAGTAGTAGTAGTAGTAGTAGTAGTAGTAGTAGAGGTAATTGAAGTTATAGTGATAATAATATTTATTATAATATAAGGAGTGACATTTTTAAAGCATTTCACTAAAGTTAGGGACTATGTCATTAGCCCTCGTCTATACCAAAAGCGTTGGAATAATAAAAAATGTGAAGTTTCCAATGTCTAGTTTGTATTTCAATTAAGTTCATTTTGGTAATATTTATCTTTGATAATATAATAATTGACTTTTATATAGAGCAAAATTCACTAAACTTACGCAAAGCGCTTTTCCAAGAGTCCATGACCAACAGCCAACATGAACTGTATAGAACGAGACATGACGCCTGTTATTACACCTGGATAAGGTGAGAGAATGTGAGTAAAGAGCCATTTCCAAGGGCTCAACTATGCCCTTAGCGAGGCTCAAACACAGGACCTTCCAATCCAAAAGCGAGTGTCATACCACAAGACCACATAATATCTATAAGGATGACACAACAAAGCACATTCATTGCATTATTCAAGTTTTGAGATCTGATGACAAGGAATTTATAAATGGTACAAGGGTATTATTGATGGTGGTCGATGGATATCAGAGATTGTGGGTGCCATTAACAAGATGAAAAGGGAGAAAGCTGCTGTACCGGATCAGATTCCACATGTGGCTCTAAAAGTTGATGCTGAAAGAAATGCCGAGGCCCTGCACCCACCACTATTTGAGAGAATCTGGAATGACGGAATATTCCTCAAATGATTGGAAGGAAAGAGATCTTTATTTGTATAGCGCCCAATCCCGTTGACAAAACAGCTCTAGGCGCAACCATTGTAAAACATCATTATAATCATGTTTGTATACACAACCATTTATACAAGCGCGTGCACAAACACACTCACACACACTCACAAAGACATACACATTCACCAAAACGTGCATATGCATACAGAGACGAAAAATATCTGTTAACATGAATTATTGAATTAAAAATCATATCAGGACTTTTAACAATAATGACAAATAGAGGAAGAATTTACAAAATAATGTACAATCTATGCTCTTTGTCGAGTTTGTCTCTTTAATTAAGTTCATTTGGTATTATTTATCTTTGATTTGTCTATAGATAGCATTCGCCTGGCTAAGAAAATCACAAGATTGCCATCCGGAAGTATAACGGATCAACACACAGAACTGTGTCCCACCATGAACGTTTATATTCTAGATAATATAGTTACTCATAAACGTAGATAGCAAACAAAAAAAAAACCCACAAAAAAACAGCAACAACAATAACAAAAAATAATTTAAAAACAATAACAAAGACTTGAGTGACGTCAACTTCATTCTATCTATAAGGATGAAACCACAAAGCACATTCATTGTATTATTCAAGCTTTCAGGTCTGATGAGGAAGAATTTATAAAAAGTACAAGGGTACTTTGCTCTATGTCTACTTTGTATTTTAATTAAGTTCATTTTAGTATTATTTATCTTTGATATGTCTATAGATAGCGTGCGCTTGGCTAAGAAGCTCACAACATTGCCCGGAAGTATAACGGATCAACACGCATAACTCTCTGTAACCTTGAATGCTTATAGCCTGGATAATATACAGTTTAGTGAGAATTATCCATAAACGTGGATGAAGAAAAAAGAAGAAGAAAAAACAATAACAAAGATTTGGCTTACGTCAACTTCATTCCATCTATAAAGATGACACCACAAAGCACATTCATTGTAATATTCAAGTTTTCAGGACTGATGAGGAGGAATTTATAAAAGGTACAAGTACGTACAAGAAGGATACTATGCTTATATTCAAATCTTTTCACGATTCTAGAATATCTAAGCGATCTACTGTCTGTCCGTAGTGTACAAATAGTAGAATGCTTAGGTTATCTATGACGATTTCCCTTCCTTCATCGATCCAAGGCTTCAATTAAAACTTTAAAAAAACGACACCCTACATGCGTCATCGTTAGATTCGGTTTTTCTTTTGATTAAAATAAAAAGGGCTTTTTTCTATAGTGCAATATCCACTAAACGTGCTCAAAGCGCTTACAAAGGGTTCCTGATCAACAACAATACGTTACATTAAGAACGAGACATGACGTCTGTTGGGCGACAATACATTTTTTCCGAGAGAGACTAGACACTGAGTACTGTGAGAGACTGTGAGTAAAGAGTCTTTTCCAAGGACTAAATTATGCGCCAAGCGAAGCTCGAACCCAGGACCTTTTGATCTGAAAGCGAGAGTCATACCACAAGATCCCATAGCCGCACCAAAAAAAAACAAAAAAAAACATGACTATCTAAATGTCAAATCAATTTTCCCATGGCCTAAACCGACTTCAATAAACGCCAAGATTTTGTAATTTGGTATTAATAATTAACCAAATTATCATTCGTGAAAATAACTCGAGTGCCCCGCCTCTTTATTATCAAAACAGAAATAAAAATCACTTTTATGTCCATTATGGAGCTCTTTCGGATCAATAAAAAAAATGAAAATTAAAAAAACCCCAACCCCCCCCCAAAAAAAAGCAACAAAAAAAAACAACAAAACAACATTACTACTGTAAAAAATTGCTGTGTAAGCGGTGTATTTGTGTATTAATAATAATTATAAGAATTTAACTTTGGTTGTTCGGACCTTGGAATGCATCACGGGACGGTACAGACATTCGTAAACAGGTGCATGCGTAGGAATAGAATGGATGGATAGAATTAAAAAATGAAGAAGTATGGAAAAGGTTACAGCAAAAACCAGTGGGAGAGGAAATAGGAAGAAGACAATGGAGGTGGATTGGATGTGCACACCCTTAAAAAGAATGACTCCACTATAACGAAGACAGTATTGGACTGGAACCCTCAGGGCAGAAGATCAAGGGGGGAGGCCACGAGGAACATGGAGAAGAATTAAATAAGCTGATATACAGAGAAGTGATAAGACATGGAACGAGATAAAAAAAAAAGTTAGCTCAGGATAGAGAAGGATTGAAACTGTCTGTGGCCTATACCCTGACCCAGGGTGAAAAAGGGAATGATGATGATGTACGGAACAATGCTGATCCACAACCCAATTCCACTCACATACTTCAATGTGCTCAAACTAAATGGCCAGTCAATCCATCGTTTTGTTAGACAACTAACATTCCTCTATTGTAACATTTTACTTGTAATCAACGTTCCTCTGTAAATTACACCATACGTGTAGCATTTTGCTTGCAATCAACGTTCCTCTATAAATTATACCATTATTGTAACATTTTACTTGCAATCAACGTTCCTCCATACATTATACCAGTATTGTAACATTTGATTTGAAATGTAGGCTATAAATACGTTGCTAAAACAGTCTCTAAAATAAATTACACTTTCAAATTTGATATATTAAATTAGATATAAAAGTTTACGATATTAAAATATAAAGTAAAGTATTACGAACAAATCAAAATTAAATAATGCCCTCTTAATCATACGATGCATACAAGGGGTCCCAGCACACATTCTCTCTCTCTCTCTCTCTCTCTCTCTCTCTCTCTCTCTCTCTCTCTCTCTCTATCTCTCCATATTTTTTCATTGCCTATTGTTAGGTCCTATACTATTTTTCTCATGAAGTTTTAAATGTTCACTTTTATGCGATAATTCTATAGCAGTATTAGTATGGGACTATTTGATAGTTTCATGACGATAATATCATATTTTTTTTGCTGCCCTTAAGATATGAGTCTAGTCTATAGCAAATCAAATTGATACTAAGCTGCTAGAAACTGTGGACTGTAAAAAAGTTTTAAAAAACATAAATGAAGAATTTAATTGCTTAAAAAGGGAACAAATACCAATCACAGAACGTTCTAGCCCCACATCCTTCTTCAGCCAAAAACAACAACAAAAAACAAAAATTAACAACAAAATAGATTGACAACAGAGAAATATTCAGTCCGCGTATTCGTATTTCAGTCTCAGATTCAAGTTGTAGTCCTTCAGAGCCATTCGGCCCTTGGAGTCGGAGTTTATCCCAGTTTCATTAACGTGAAACGGACACTAGCAATTGATAGAGGCACATTTTAGTGATAAACAATCATCATCATCATCATCGTCATCATCAAGTGCCAGGCCTGTTTCAGCCATCGACTATCATGTCCCTCCAACCATATCTGTCCTCAGATCTTCTCAATAGATCGATTCCTGTTCCTCCTCCACCAATCCATCCGTTCAGATTGTCAATGTAATCTATCCTCTTTATCCCTCTTTTTTTCTTCCCAGCAACTTTATCCGTAAGTACAATCCTTTCAATTCCGTTTTTTCTATAAATATGTCCAAGAAATTTTAACTGTCTTTTTCTGATGTTGTTTATCAAAGTTGGTCGTACTCCAATTTCTTTTAATACCTCCTCGTTTTTTATTTTATCTTTCCATGAGATTCTAAGATTGCGTCTATAAAACCAAATTTCGGCTACAGTTATTCAACGTTCACATTCTTTGTTAATCTTCCAACACTCGCTGCCATAAAGAAGCACAGATCACACGTATGATTTCATTATCCGGAGCTTTGTTGCCGTCTCAATGTTGTGGTTGTTCATGGTTTGTTTTAATTGATTATATGTGTTCTTTAATAAAGCAATTCTTCTTTTAATTTCATGGGTGGATCTACCATCAAATGTAATAATGTATGCCAAATTATATGTAAAACTTTCAACTCTCCCGATCTTTCCGGTTTGATAGGATCATTTGCAGGTTGGTTTAACATCATTTCTGCTCAAAACCATACATTCTGGGTTTTTTTCCACATCAATATGATGTTCTAAAAGCGATTACAAAGAAATTACGTGTGATGTTACACTTTGCCGGTGGGAATGTGATAGAAATTTTAATTCCGAGATAAAACGATTGCGTTCACTTCTCGTTCGACTGTGCAACTGAAAGCGGAAAGAGGTGCGCCCAGATTCTGGCGATGAAAAAATATATTGATGACGATTCATCAACCAAGAGGAGAGATTAACCAGAGTAACAAGGAGCCCAAACAAAAATGATTGCATCCAGTCTTAGGCCTTCTTCTTCCATTAAGGCCAAAACTTCAGGCTGAAGATTGTATGGCCGTCTTTTCAGTAACAGGTGTTTTAGAGGGAAGCAGGGAGCAACTTTTTGAAGTCATCAGTCGAAAGGGCTTGTTTACAAGGTAGGGAATTCCAAAGTCGGATGGTGGAGGGGAAGAAAGAGTAAAGATGATGGTTTGTTCTTGAGTGGGGGATTTCAAAATGAAATGCTGAGTTTTGCCTAAGACAAGTATTGTGATAACAAATGTCTACCTTCGCCAGGCGTGAATTTGACAGGCGTCACTTGTCCCGGGATGTCTGCTTCGTCTCTAACATTTTTTACTGCAATGACAAGAATAAAAAGAGAAAACACATTAATCAATATATAATTTCAAAAAAAAAGGCTGAAGCTTTGAATTATTATCCACTCTCTTCTATAAATGAATATAAGATAAAATCCCTTCTGATAGCCCAGAACGATTCTGCCAAGCTTATTTATAGAAAGAGGAGAAATCAATCTGCATTGGGTTTTCTAAGACTCTCTTGGCTTCTAATTGAGAAACGTATGGAATTGAAGATTTATACTATTAGTACTTTTGTCTTTAAATCACTGCAATCTGCTTGCCAAAACGAGTACCTGGTTTGTCCGAAAAAATGTGTAATTTCGCTTAACAGGCGTCATGTCCTTTCCTAAATGTTAAATATTGCTGTTGGCCAGGGACCCCATTGTAAAGCACTTTGAGCACGATTAGTGGATATTGCGCTATATAAAAAAGGCTCAGCTCAATTGTCGTGGATACATTAATGAAAGGCTTAAATTCTACGTCCAAGCCAGAAACGTGAGATCAAAGTCTGATAATCAAATGCTTGTGAAGCCAAAAGAAAGACTCACAAAATCGGAAAGCATATATATTTGAATGTTCAGCACCCCTTATCTGGAACTCCCTTCCAAGGTTTATCAGAGGCAGGACAGTTTTATTATTATTATTAATTATTATTATTATTATTATTATCATTATTATTATTATTATTTTATTATTATTATTATTATTATTATTATTATTATTATTATTATTATTATTATTATTATTATTATTATTATTATTATTATTATTATTATATTATTATTATTATTATTATTATTATTATTATTATTATTATTATTATTATTATTATTATTATTATTATTATTATTATTATTATTATTTATTATTATTATTATTATTATTATTATTATTATTATTATTATTATTATTATTATTATTATTATTATATTATTATTATTATTATTATTATTATTATTTTATTATTATTATTATTATTATTATTATTATTATTATTATTATTATTATTAATTATTATTATTATTATTATTATTATTATTATTATTATTATTATTATTATTATTATTATTATTATTATTATTATTATTATATTATTATTATTATTATTATTATTATTATATTATTATTATTATTATTATTATATTATTATTATTATTATTATTATTATTATTATATTATTATTATATTATTATTATTATTATTATTATTATTATTATTATTATTATTTATTATTATTATTATTAAAGTAGCGATGTTGGCAGGGGTGTGATAACAATGAATGTGAACGTAGAATAACTGCAGCCGGAATTTGGTTTTATAGACGTATTCTTAGAATCTCATGGAAAGATAAAATAAACAACGAGGAGGTATTAAAAGAAATTGGAGTACGACCAACTTTGGTAAACACCATCTGTAAAGGACAGTTAAAATTTCTCGGACATATTTACAGAAAAAACGGAATTGAAAGGATTCTACTTACGGGTAAAGTATCTGGGTAGAAAAGAAGAGTGAGAAGGAGGATAGATTACATTGACAATCTGAACGGATGGATTGGTGGAGGAGGAACAGGAATCTATATTGAGAAGATCTGAGGACTTATATGGTTGGAGGGACATGATTGTCGATGGCTAAGACAGGCCTGGCACTTGATGATGATGATTGATGATGTTTATCACTAAAATGTGCCGCTATCAATTGCTAGTGTCCGTTTCACGCTAAAGAAACCGGGATAAACTCCGACTCCAAGGACCGAATGGCTCTGTAGGACTACAACTTGAATCTGAGACTGAAATACGAATACGCGGACTGAATATTTCTCTGTCGTCAATCTATTTTGTTGGTAATGTATTTATGTTTTCATTGTTGTGTTTTGTTTTTTGGTTGATGTTGTTGTTGGCTGAAGAATGATTTTGGGCCTAAAACGTTCTGTGATTGGTATTTTGTTCCATTTTTAAGCAGTTATATTCTTCATTTAGGTTTGTTTTACTTTTTTACAGTCCACAGCTTCTTGCAGCGTAGTATCACTTTGATTTGTTATAGACTGGAGTCATATCTTAAGGGTAGCAACAAAAATTGCTATTATCGGCATGAAACTATCAAATAGTCCCATACTAATACTACTATAGAATTATCGCATAAAGGTGAATTTTTAAAACTTCATGAGAAAGATAGTATAGAACCTAACAATAGGCAATGAAAAAATATGGAGAGACAGACAGATAGAGAGAGAGAGGGAGAGAGAGAGAGAGAGAGAGAAAGAGAGAGAGAGAGAGAGAGAGAGAGAGAGAGGGAGAGAGAGAATGAAAGAGAGAGAGAATATGTGTTGTTGTTGGCCAGAGACCCCTTGTAAAGCGCTGTGATCATGTTTAGTGGATATTTCTCTATACAAATGCTCTAGTTTTCTTGTTTGTTTTTTTGTTTCAGAGTCAGCGTGTCCTCCTCACCAAGAAGGCGATGTTGGAGGTAAAATCACAGACACCGATGAAGTCAACGATGATACTGTTATGAGTGCAACGCTATATATAATGTATTGAAAAAAGTAGGGTTAGCATACATTTTAAAGGAAATAATACATTCACAAGGGGTCCTGTCCCAATGGCCCAGTTGGTGGTAGAGCACTCGCTTCACACGCAAAGGGACCAAGATCGATCCCGGGTGCAGTCTAGAATTTTTTCTGACCCTCCCCCCCCCCCTGTACATCCAGCAGTGATTTTGTAGCTGGATCTGTTAGATCTGTCATTAAGTACTTTGCAGTTGATAAGCGTCCTATCCAAAGGTTAGCAAGCATTTGCCATTTTCAATTTCATGCTACAGAAACCGGGATAAACTCCAGCTCTATATGCCTAATGACTGTGAAGGAGAACTTACTTAAATACATTAACAAAATGAGTATGCATAGTATAATTAAGAGGGTATAATTCAATTTTATTTTTTAGTAATACTTTACCTTATATTTTAATATCGTAAACTTTTATATCTAATTTAATATATCAAATTTGAAAGTGTAATTTAATTTAGAGACTGTTTTAGCAACGTATTTTTAGCCTACATTTCAAATAAAATTTTACAATAATGGTGTAATGTACGGAGGAACGTTGATTGCAAGTAAATGTTATAATAATGCTATGATTTATGGAGGAACGTTGATTGCAAGTTAAATGTTACAATAATGGTATAATTTATAGAGGAACGTTGATTGCAAGTAAAATGTTACAATAATGGTATAATGTATAGAGGAACGTTGATTGCAAGTAAAATGTTACAACAATGGTATAATTTATAGAGGAACGTTGATTGCAAGTAAAATGTTACAATAATGGTATAATTTATAGAGGAACGTTGATTGCAAGTAAAATGTTACAATAATGGTATAATGTATAGAGGAACGTTGATTGCAAGTAAAATGTTACAGTAATGGTATAATAGAAAAGTGCCAGAAGACAATAGAGAATAAAAATTTTTCGCGGCGGTGGTGGGGTTCGAACCTGCGACCTTATTGGTACGACAACTCCGCCTGGCAGGTGAGAGCGTGGCTCTACCGTGTGAGCTATCAACGAACACAAAAATATTCGTTTCAAACTCAAAGTCATTACTAGATCCCTCTCTCACCCACTTCTTGAGACCGCCGATTCGTTCGTACACCACCATCGCGAAATATTTTGACCAGCAGTTAAGCTTAATAGCCAATATTCTCAACACAAACATATAACATAGAAACGATTGAGACATTGAGTATGCTCCGGTGTATGGGGTGAATTTTTAATTCAGAAAAGTGAGTGGAGCAGGCACTTATGTTGGTAACAACAAGATATGAAGTGAATAGAAAAGTGCCAGAAGACAATAGAGAATAAAAATTTTTCGCGGCGGTGGTGGGGTTCGAACCTGCGACCTTATTGGTACGACAACTCCGCCTGGCAGGTGAGAGCGTGGCTCTACCGTGTGAGCTATCAACGAACACAAAAATATTCGTTTCAAACTCAAAGTCATTACTAGATCCCTCTCTCACCCACTTCTTGAGACCGCCGATTCGTTCGTACACCACCATCGCGAAATATTTTGACCAGCAGTTAAGCTTAATAGCCAATATTCTCAACACAAACATATAACATAGAAACGATTGAGACATTGAGTATGCTCCGGTGTATGGGGTGAATTTTTAATTCAGAAAAGTGAGTGGAGCAGGCACTTATGTTGGTAACAACAAGATATGAAGTGAATAGAAAAGTGCCAGAAGACAATAGAGAATAAAAATTTTTCGCGGCGGTGGTGGGGTTCGAACCTGCGACCTTATTGGTACGACAACTCCGCCTGGCAGGTGAGAGCGTGGCTCTACCGTGTGAGCTATCAACGAACACAAAAATATTCGTTTCAAACTCAAAGTCATTACTAGATCCCTCTCTCACCCACTTCTTGAGACCGCCGATTCGTTCGTACACCACCATCGCGAAATATTTTGACCAGCAGTTAAGCTTAATAGCCAATATTCTCAACACAAACATATAACATAGAAACGATTGAGACATTGAGTATGCTCCGGTGTATGGGGTGAATTTTTAATTCAGAAAAGTGAGTGGAGCAGGCACTTATGTTGGTAACAACAAGATATGAAGTGAATAGAAAAGTGCCAGAAGACAATAGAGAATAAAAATTTTTCGCGGCGGTGGTGGGGTTCGAACCTGCGACCTTATTGGTACGACAACTCCGCCTGGCAGGTGAGAGCGTGGCTCTACCGTGTGAGCTATCAACGAACACAAAAATATTCGTTTCAAACTCAAAGTCATTACTAGATCCCTCTCTCACCCACTTCTTGAGACCGCCGATTCGTTCGTACACCACCATCGCGAAATTTTTGACCAGCAGTTAAGCTTAATAGCAATATTCTCAACACAAACATATAACATAGAAACGATTGAGAATTGAGTATGCTCGGTGTATGGGGTGAATTTTTAATTCAGAAAAGTGAGTGGGCAGGAACAATATGAGTGGTAACAACAGATATGAAGTGAATAGAAAAGTGCAGAAGACAATAGAGAATAAAATTTTCGCGGCGGTTGTGGGGTTCGAACCTGCGACCTTATTGGTACGACAACTCCGCCTGGCAGGTGAGCGTGGCTCTACCGTGTGACTATCAACGAACACAAAAATATTCGTTACAAACTCAAGTCATACTAGATCCCTCTCTCACCACTTCTTGAGACCGCCGATTCGTTCGTACACCACCATCGCGAAATATTTTGACCAGCAGTTAAGCTTAATAGCCAATATTCTCAACACAAACATATAACATAGAAACGATTGAGACATTGAGTATGCTCCGGTGTATGGGGTGAATTTTTAATTCAGAAAAGTGAGTGGAGCAGGCACTTATGTTGGTAACAACAAGATATGAAGTGAATAGAAAAGTGCCAGAAGACATAGAGAATAAAATTTTTCGCGGCGGTGGTGGGGTTCGAACTGCGACCTTATTGGTACGACAACTCCGCCTGGCAGGTGAGAGCGTGGCTCTACCGTGTGAGCTATCAACGAACACAAAAATATTCGTTTCAAACTCAAAGTCATTACTAGATCCCTCTCTCACCCACTTCTTGAGACCGCCGATTCGTTCGTACACCACCATCGCGAAATATTTGACCAGCAGTTAAGCTTAATAGCCAATATTCTCAACACAAACATATAACATAGAAACGATTGAGACATTGAGTATGCTCCGGTGTATGGGGTGAATTTTAATTCAGAAAAGTGAGTGGAGCAGGCACTTATGTTGGTAACAACAAGATATGAAGTGAATAGAAAAGTGCCAGAAGACAATAGAGAATAAAAATTTTTCGCGGCGGTGGTGGGGTTCGAACCTGCGACTTATTGGTACGACAACTCCGCCTGGCAGGTGAGAGCGTGGCTCTACGTGTGAGCTATCAACGAACACAAAAATATTCGTTTCAAACTCAAAGTCATTACTAGATCCCTCTCTCACCCACTTCTGAGACCGCCGATTCGTTCGTACACCACCATCGCGAATATTTTGACCAGCAGTTAAGCTTAATAGCCAATATTCTCAACACAAACATATAACATAGAAACGATTGAGACATTGAGTATGCTCCGGTGTATGGGTGAATTTTTAATTCAGAAAAGTGAGTGGAGCAGGCACTTATGTTGGTAACAACAAGATATGAAGTGAATAGAAAAGTGCCAGAAGACAATAGAGAAAAATTTTTCGCGCGGTGGTGGGTTCGAACCTGCACCTTATTGGTACGACAACTCCGCCTGGCAGGTGAGAGCGTGGCTCTACCGTGTGAGCTATCAACGAACACAAAAATATTCGTTTCAAACTCAAAGTCATTACTAGATCCCTCTCTCCCACTTCTTGAGACGCCGATTCGTTCGTACACCACCATCGCGAAATATTTTGACAGCAGTTAAGCTTAATAGCAATATTCTCAACACAAACATATAACATAGAACGATTGAGACATTGAGTATGCTCGGTGTATGGGGTGAATTTTTAATTCAGAAAATGAGTGGAGCAGGCACTTATGTTGTAACAACAAGATATGAAGTGAATAGAAAAGTGCCAGAAGACATAGAGAATAAAAATTTTCGCGGCGGTGTGGGGTCGAACCTGCGACCTTATTGGTACGACAACTCCGCCTGGCAGGTGAGAGCGTGGCTCTACCGTGTGAGCTATCAACGAACACAAAATATTCGTTTCAAACTCAAAGTCATTACTAGATCCCTCTCTCACCCCTTCTTGAGACCGCCGATTCGTTCGTACACCACCATCGCGAATATTTTGACCAGCAGTTAAGCTTAATAGCCAATATTCTCAACACAAACATATAACATAGAAACGATTGAGACATTGGTATGCTCCGGGTATGGGGTGAATTTTTAATTCAGAAAAGTGAGTGGAGCAGGCACTTATGTTGGTAACAACAAGATATGAAGTGAATAGAAAGTGCCAGAAGACAATAGAAAAAAATTTTTCCGGCTTGGTTCACCTCACCTTATTGTACGACAACTCCGCTGCAGTAACTGTTCTGATACAAAAACCAAAAATATTCGTTTCAATCGTTTCTAGATCCTTTCATTTGAGACGCCATTCGTTCTACACCCCCGCAAAATTTTGCAGTTGCTTAATAGCAAATCCAACCAACTTACAAGAAGTTGAGAATTAGTATGCTCGGTTTGGGGAATTTTAATTCGAAAGTAGTGAGCAGGCACTTAGTTGTACAAAAGTAGAAGTGAAAAAAGTGCCGAGCTGAAAAATTTTTATTTCTATCTTCTGGCACTTTTCTATTCACTTCATATCTTGTGTACCAACATAAGGCCTGCTCCATCACTTTTCTGAATTAAAAATCACCCATAACGGACATACTCAATGTCTCATCGTTTCTATGTTAATGTTTGTTGAGAATATCGCCATTCGCTTAACTGCTGTCAAAATATTCGCGATGGTGTTTGTACACGAAGCTAATACGCGGTCTCAACAATGGGTGAAGAGATACTAGTAGAAGACTTTGAGTTTGAAAGAATATTGTTTCGTGTTGGTGATTGTCTACAGTTAGAAAGTCTCGATGCAGGCGGATTGTTGGTACAATAAGGTCGCAGTGTTGAACCACCACCGCGCGAAAAATTTTTATTCTCTATTGTCTTCTGGCACTTTTCTATTCACTTCATATCTTGTTGTTACCAACATAAGTGCCTGCTCCACTCACTTTTCTGAATTAAAAATTCACCCATACACCGGAGCATACTCAATGTCTCAATCGTTTCTATGTTATATGTTTGTGTTGAGATATTGGCTATTAGCTTAATGCTGGTCAAAATTTCGCGATGGTGGTGTACGAACGAATCGGCGGTCTCAAGAAGTGGGTGAGAGAGGATTAGTAATGACTTTGAGTTTGAAACGAATATTTTTGTGTTCGTGATAGCTCACACGGTAGAGCCACGCTCTCACCTGCCAGGCGGAGTTGTCGTACCAATAGGTCGCAGGTTCGAACCCCACCACCGCGCGAAAATTTTATTCTCTATTGTCTTTGGCACTTTTCTATTCACTCATATCTTGTTGTTACCAACATAAGTGCCTGCTCACTCACTTTTCTGAATTAAAATTCACCCCATACACCGGAGCATACTCAATGTCTCAATCGTTTCTATGTTATATGTTTGTGTTGAGAATATTGGCTATTAAGCTTAACTGCTGGTCAAAATATTTCGCGATGGTGGTGTACGAACGAATCGGCGGTCTCAAGAAGTGGGTGAGAGAGGGATCTAGTAATGACTTTGAGTTTGAAACGAATATTTTTGTGTTCGTTGATAGCTCACACGGTAGAGCCACGCTCTCACTGCCAGGCGGAGTTGTCGTACCAATAAGGTCGCAGGTTCGAACCCACCACGCCGCGAAAATTTTTATTCTCTATTGTCTTCTGGCACTTTTCTATTCACTTCATATCTTGTTGTTACCAAATAAGTGCCTGCTCACTCACTTTTCTGAATTAAAATTCACCCATACACGGGCATACTCATGTCTCATCGTTTCTATGTTATATGTTTGTGTTGAAAATATTGGCTATTAAGCTTAACTGTGGTCAAAATATTTCGGATGGTGGTGTACGAACGAATCGGCGGTCTAAAGAAGTGGTTGAGAAGGATCTAGTAATGACTTTGAGTTTGAAACGAATATTTTTGTGTTCTTTGATAGCTCACACGTGAGCCACGCTCTCACCTGCCAGGCGGAGTTGTCGTACCAATAAGGTCGCAGGTTTCGAAACCCCAACCACCGCCGCGAAAATTTTATTCTCTATTGTCTTCTGGCACTTTTCTATTCACTTCATATCTTGTTGTTCCAACATAAGTGCTGCTCCACTCTTTTCTGAATTAAAAATTCACCCCATACACCGGAGCATACTCAATGTCTCAATCGTTTCTATGTTATATGTTTGTGTTGAGAATATTGGCTATTAAGCTTAACTGCTGGTCAAAATATTTCGCGATGGTGGTGTACGAACGAATCGGCGGTCTCAAGAAGTGGGTGAGAGAGGGATCTAGTAATGACTTTGAGTTTGAAACGAATATTTTTGTGTTCGTTGATAGCTCACACGGTAGAGCCACGCTCTCACCTGCCAGGCGGAGTTGTCGTACCAATAAGGTCGCAGGTTCGAACCCCACCACCGCCGCGAAAAAATTTTTATTCTCTATTGTCTTCTGGCACTTTTCTATTCACTTCATATCTTGTTGTTACCAACATAAGTGCCTGCTCCACTCACTTTTCTGAATTAAAAATTCACCCCATACACCGGAGCATACTCAATGTCTCAATCGTTTCTATGTTATATGTTTGTGTTGAGAATATTGGCTATTAAGCTTAACTGCTGGTCAAAATATTTCGCGATGGTGGTGTACGAACGAATCGGCGGTCTCAAGAAGTGGGTGAGAGAGGGATCTAGTAATGACTTTGAGTTTGAAACGAATATTTTTGTGTTCGTTGATAGCTCACACGGTAGAGCCACGCTCTCACCTGCCAGGCGGAGTTGTCGTACCAATAAGGTCGCAGGTTCGAACCCCACCACCGCCGCGAAAAATTTTTATTCTCTATTGTCTTCTGGCACTTTTCTATTCACTTCATATCTTGTTGTTACCAACATAAGTGCCTGCTCCACTCACTTTTCTGAATTAAAAATTCACCCCATACACCGGAGCATACTCAATGTCTCAATCGTTTCTATGTTATATGTTTGTGTTGAGAATATTGGCTATTAAGCTTAACTGCTGGTCAAAATATTTCGCGATGGTGGTGTACGAACGAATCGGCGGTCTCAAGAAGTGGGTGAGAGAGGGATCTAGTAATGACTTTGAGTTTGAAACGAATATTTTTGTGTTCGTTGATAGCTCACACGGTAGAGCCACGCTCTCACCTGCCAGGCGGAGTTGTCGTACCAATAAGGTCGCAGGTTCGAACCCCACACCGCCGCGAAAAATTTTTATTCTCTATTGTCTTCTGGCACTTTTCTATTCACTTCATATCTTGTTGTTACCAACATAAGTGCTGCTCCACTCACTTTTCTGAATTAAAAATTCACCCCATACACCGGAGCATACTCAATGTCTCAATCGTTTCTATGTTATATGTTTGTGTTGAGAATATTGGCTATTAAGCTTAACTGCTGGTCAAAATATTTCGCGATGGTGGTGTACGAACGAATCGGCGGTCTCAAGAAGTGGGGTGAGAGAGGGATCTAGTAATGACTTTGAGTTTGAAACGAATATTTTTGTGTTCGTTGATAGCTCACACGGTTAGAGCCACGCTCTCACCTGCCAGGCGGAGTTGTCGTACCAATAAGGTCGCAGGTTCGAACCCCACCACCGCCGCGAAAAATTTTTATTCTCTATTGTCTTCTGGCACTTTTCTATTCACTTCATATCTTGTTGTTACCAACATAAGTGCCTGCTCCACTCACTTTTCTGAATTAAAAATTCACCCCATACACCGGAGCATACTCAATGTCTCAATCGTTTCTATGTTATATGTTTGTGTTGAGAATATTGGCTATTAAGCTTAACTGCTGGTCAAAATATTTCGCGATGGTGGTGTACGAACGAATCGGCGGTCTCAAGAAGTGGGTGAGAGAGGGATCTAGTAATGACTTTGAGTTTGAAACGAATATTTTTGTGTTCGTTGATAGCTCACACGGTAGAGCCACGCTCTCACCTGCCAGGCGGAGTTGTCGTACCAATAAGGTCGCAGGTTCGAACCCCACCACCGCCGCGAAAAATTTTTATTCTCTATTGTCTTCTGGCACTTTTCTATTCACTTCATATCTTGTTGTTACCAACATAAGTGCCTGCTCCACTCACTTTTCTGAATTAAAAATTCACCCCATACACCGGAGCATACTCAATGTCTCAATCGTTTCTATGTTATATGTTTGTGTTGAGAATATTGGCTATTAAGCTTAACTGCTGGTCAAAATATTTCGCGATGGTGGTGTACGAACGAATCGGCGGTCTCAAGAAGTGGGTGAGAGAGGGATCTAGTAATGACTTTGAGTTTGAAACGAATATTTTTGTGTTCGTTGATAGCTCACACGGTAGAGCCACGCTCTCACCTGCCAGGCGGAGTTGTCGTACCAATAAGGTCGCAGGTTCGAACCCCACCACCGCCGCGAAAAATTTTTATTCTCTATTGTCTTCTGGCACTTTTCTATTCACTTCATATCTTGTTGTTACCAACATAAGTGCCTGCTCCACTCACTTTTCTGAATTAAAAATTCACCCATACACGGAGCAACTCAATGTCTCAATCGTTTCTATGTTATATGTTTGTGTTGAGAATATTGGCTATTAAGCTTAACTGCTGGTCAAAATATTTCGCGATGGTGGTGTACGAACGAATCGGCGGTCTCAAGAAGTGGGTGAGAGAGGGATCTAGTAATGACTTTGAGTTTGAAACGAATATTTTTGTGTTCGTTGATAGCTCACACGGTAGAGCCACGCTCTCACCTGCCAGGCGGAGTTGTCGTACCAATAAGGTCGCAGGTTCGAACCCCACCACCGCCGCGAAAAATTTTTATTCTCTATTGTCTTCTGGCACTTTTCTATTCACTTCATATCTTGTTGTTACCAACATAAGTGCCTGCTCCACTCACTTTTCTGAATTAGTAATGGTATAATGTATAGAGGAACGTTGATTGCAAGTAAAATGTTACAATAATGGTATAATGTATAGAGGAACGTTGATTGCAAGTAAAATGTTACAGAAATGGTATAATGTATAGAGGAACGTTGATTGCAAGTAAAATGTTACAATAATGGTATAATGTATAGAGGAACGTTAGTTGTCTAACAAAACGATGGACTGACTGGCCATTTAGTTTGAGCAAAATTGAAATATGTGAGTGGAATTGGGTTGCATTGTTCCGTACAACATCATCATTGAATTTTTCACCCTTGGTCAGGGTATAGGCCACAATCCTTCTCTATCCTGAGCTAACCTTTTTTTTATCTCGTTCAATGTCTTATCACTTCTCTGTATATCAGCTTCATTAATTTTTCTCCATGTTCCTCGTGGCCTCCCCCTTGATCTTCTGCCCTGAGGGTTCCAGTCCAATACTGTCTTGGTTATAGTGGAGTCATTCTTTTTAATGGTGTGCACATCCAATCCACCTCCATCGTCTTCTTCCTATTTCCTCTCCCACTGGTTTTTGATGTGTTCTTTTCCATACTTCTTCAATTTTCATTCTATCCCTCCATTTTATTCATAAGCATGCACCTGTTTACGAATATCTTTACCTTCCTGTGATGCATTCCAAGGTCTAAGCAACCAATGTTAAATTGTTATCATTATTATTAATACACAAATACACCGCTTTCATCGCAATTTTTCACAGTAATAATGTTCTGTATCTGTATCTGTAAGGTTGGCGCTGAAGAAACCAATGGTCTCGTTTTATTTCAGCGGCGTCCTCATTGGGCGCGGGCCCATGTCAGTCGGGCCTTGAAATCGTTTAGGTGTGGTGCCATGACGACCAGTTCATCCAGCCCATTCCACTCCGAGATAGTTCTAATGAAGAAAGAATTTTAATGTTGTTTTGTTTTCTGTTTTATTTTGGGGGGGGGGGGGTTATTTTATTTTTGGGCAGAAAGAGCTCCTTAATGGACGTAAAAGCGATTTTTATTTCTGTTTTGAGAATAAAGAAGCGGAATTTTTTTTTAAGTTTTAAGTTAAGCCTTGGATCGATGTCAAGGATGGGAATCGTCCTAGATAACCTAAGCATTCTACCATTTGTACACTGTTGGAGAGACAGTAGATCGCTTAGATATTCTAGAATCGTTCTGTGAAATGATTTGAAGATGAGCATACTATCCTTGTACGTACTTGTACCTTTTATAAATTCCTCCTCATCAGTCCTGAAAACTTGAATAATACAATGAATGTGCTTTGTGGTGACATCCTTATAAATAGAATGAAGTTGACGTCGCTCAAGTCTTTGTTATTATTTGTTTTTTTCTTTTTTTTGCCATCCACGTTTATGAGTAATTCTCACTAAACTGTATATTATCCAGATGATAAACGTTTAAGGTTACACATAGTTCTATGTGTTGATCCGTTATACTTCCGGATGGCAATGTTGTGAGCTTCTTAGCCAAGTGCACGCTATCTATAGACATATCAAAGATAAATAATACCAAATGAACTTAATTAAAATACAAACTAGACAAAGAGCATAGATAGCACCCTTGTACTTTTGTTTGCAAATTCTTCCTTCATTTGCCATTATTGTTAAATGTCCTGAAATGATTTTTTTTATTCAATAATTTATGTTAACAGATATTTTTCGTCTGTATGCATATGCACGTTTTGGTGAATGTATGTGTCTTTGTGAGTGTATGTGTGTGTGTGTGTGTGGGGGGGGGGGGTGCGGGCGCGCTTATTTAAAGGTTTGTGTATACAAAATTGTTTATAATGATGTTTTACAATTGTGTGCTTTGTGGTGACATCCTAATAGATAGAATGAAGTTAACTTCACTCAAGTCTTTGTTATTGTTTTTTTTTTGCTATCCACGTTTATGAGTAATTCTCACTTAACTGTATTATCCAGACTTGAAACGTTCGAGGTTACCACAGTTCTGTGTGTTGATCCGTTATACTTGCGGATGGCAATGTTGTGAGCTTCTAAGCCAAGCGCACGCTATCTATAAACATATAAAAGATAAATAATACCAAATGAACTTAATTAAAATACAAACTAGATATAGCGCATAACAACCTTGTACCTTTGTGTGTGTGTGTGTGTGTATGTGTGTGTTCGAGAGAGAGAGAGAGAGAGAGAGAGAGAGAGAGAGAGAGAGAGAGAGAGAGAGGAGAGAGAGAGGGGAGAGCGCTCAAAGTGCATGTAGTGATAAGTAGTGAAACATTACATTGAAAAACTACCGAGGCTAAAGTTTAAAGGCCCAGTATTTGTGATGAGCTGTTATTGGCAAGTACAGGAAGGTGAACATGAAAATTAATCAATTGAGCGCATTTATTGAATGCGCGTAATCCTCTCATCAGATCTCAAACCTTGAATTAATACAATGAATATGCTTTGTTGTGTCATCCTTATAGACATACGATGCGGTCTTTGTGGTATGACACTCGATAGATGTCCTTCCTTCCAATCCTTTGGGAATATCCAGTCATTCCAGTTTCTCTCAAATAGTAGGTGAAGGGCCTCAGCGCATTTCTTTCAGCATCAACGTTTTAGAGCCTCCTGTGGAATCTGATATGGTCCAGCAGCTTTCTCCCTTTTCATCTTGTTAATGGCACCCACAATCTCTGATATCCATCGGCTACAACCGATAATACCCTTTTACCTTTTATAAATTCCTTGTCATCAGTTCTCAAAACTTGAATAATGCAATGAATGTGCTTTGTTGTGTCATCCTAATAGATATTATGTGGTCTTGTGGTATGACACTCGCTTTTGGATTGGAAGGTGCTGGGTTTGAGCCGCGCTCAGGGCATAGTTGAGCCCTTGGAAAAGGCTCTTTACTCACATTATCTCACCTTACTCAGGTGCAATAACAAGCGTCATGTCTCGTTCTATAGGTGGGCTTTTTCTGTGATAACAATTTGGAGGCATTATCAAGAGTGTTCTTGGGCTAAGAGGGGTCGTCACCTCTGCAGCTCACTAGTGGGTTTCGCTGTAGTGCGTCATCATTCTTCTGGTTGGAGCCTCTGGTCTCCCAAGAACTGAATTTATGATTTTATTGCTGTTGTAGG